>NW_004797855.1:115423-117936 GCF_000002075.1 Aplysia californica | reverse complement strand
TGTATGTATGTATGTATGTATGTATGTATGTATGTATGTATGTATGTATGTATGTGTGTTTGTGTTTTAATTATGTGTGTGCATGTGTTTGTGTGTGTGTGTTCCAACAAATTAGTGCATCCGCCAGGAAAAGCTAGAGATAAACAAATGTTATCTTAAGGGAGCTACGAGAGGAAACGCAGATCAATTTTGGGTTTAATTCATATACTAATAATAGCGAAAAATGATAATTCAAAGCGATTCGTTTTTGCCATATCTCATCTTCAATAACACAAGTAACAGTTTTGGTGGGGGTTTTTAAGGTGTCTTTACATAATAGTTAGTGTCATTCAAACAACTTTCTATTGTATCGTGTCGTCTTAATGACAAATGTTATACAAGATGGGCACTCATAAAACCATTCACTGTAAAAAGAAAAAAAAGTAATTAAAACTAAGTGTTTTTACGACTTCGTCGGCACACCTTTGATCCTATAGGAAGCAGACATCGACCCTACATGCCAGAACCAACTCGGTCTTAGAGTGCTACGACATTCCAGTAGAAAGACTTAACTACTCGATAAAAATTCCCCCTTATACAGAAATCGAAGTCGGGTTTTCTGTGTGCGAGGGTTAAGCAACTATCTGCTACACCAGAGACGGTAGTTCTGATTTTTTTTTAATTCTTATGTATAGCTAACTTTGAGTTTGAGGGGGAGTCAAAAAGTAATGCAAGTTTGTTTATAACTTAAAGAAAAAAGAACGCACTGGCAACTATCATACCTCAAATTGAAGGGCCGCATCTGAGAATCAGATTTCTATATCTCAACATAGTCTCCATTTTATTCAACAACCTCTGTCCACCTTTCATTAAGTCAACATATTGCAGCTTCGTAAAACTGAGCAGGTTGGTCTTTGGGGTACCGCAGTCTTGATTTGTCCACTGTTTCTATAGTGTTGACCTCTCAATGATTCTTTTCGAGGACCGAAGTCTGGAGGTGCCAAATCAGAGAATCAGCTGGGTGTGGCAGTGTTTCCCACCCAATTGGGTCTGACTCGTCGGAATTCTCGCTTTCAGTCGTTTCGGTGTTTCAGAGTAGGCTTCAGAATTGACAGTTGTTACACGTGGTTAAAAAAATAAATCTATGAAAGGCACTCAATGAACGTCCAAAAACAAGGTTGCCATGAGTTTTCTAGCTGACTCCTCGGGACCATGCTTGTCTGACAAGGGTATAGGCACCTCTTCCTTTACTCCCAGTCTATTGTTCAAACCTCTAACCCACATACAGGGCCAAAATCTAGAGCTTGGTCCCTGTAAACATTTTAAAGTCTCTTTTTGATGTTATCGGGGGATTCTCCTTCTAAAACAAGAGATTCAATCACAGCTCTTTACCTCTGACAGACCCCCAAGGGGGCAGCCATTTTGATGCGAAGTCATTCAGGCAAAAAAGACACAAAGAAACTTAAATTTGAACTGTTTGAGTTCAAAGGAACAGGGGTAAGTACTTGTGGGCGGAATTTCATATAATTTGATGCAAAATTGTGCAAAATAACGAACAACTTGATTTACTTTTTGACTCCCCCTCGTACAAAGTTCTATCTGCTAAATACATAGTTTTAAGAAATTTGATGTTAAAGGTATTGAGTTTCATAAAACGTCAACTTTGAATATCTTGACAACGACTCCGAATAATGTAACGACTTTGATAGAGCAGATAGACCATTTGGTATCCGACTTCATGGTCTTAGTAACTCAAAACGACCAATATTGTCAGATACAGCTTTGTAATTCTGAGGTTGCGGTATGTCCAATAAATGATTATCCAATGTACCGCCTTCTTCAGCTGTGGAGTATTATACAACGTAAGCACTCATCAAACATTCTACTTTCCAGCCAACATCATCATCATCCAGTGCCAGATCTACGACAGACATCGGCGAGCATGGTTCTCCATTCATTCCTTTGCTCGGAAGCTCTAAAAAAAGCTACGTTTCCCTGATTTTTCATGGTCACCCATTTGTTTAGGTTCCCCAAGTATGTAGTTCTGGGCCTTCCCCTGCCTCGCTTGCCCTCAATTTTGCCAGTGAGAGCTAGGTGTTCAAGACCGTTACGTCTATTTAAGTGTCCCAAAAACTGCATTTGTCGTTTCCTGATTGTTTTTAACACTGAGCGTCCCACGTGGGCTTCATCAAGCACTACCTCATTTCAGTTCTGAATTGAAACTCTTTGGCCAACATCATTTACTGTTAGAAAGAAAAACCCTTGAGAAAATTGAAAACAAACATAACCCACCAAATCTTAAGATGGAATCCATGCGGAAAGAGAAAGATAGGAAGGCCTGAAATGGTTTGGAACAGGTTTTTAGATTCGGGCCTGATAAAGATGTGATACAGCTGGACAGAAGCGGAGATGATAGCCCGGAGAAGTAAATGGAGATCTCTTGTTGGTGGTCTTTGCTCCCGCACGGGGTGGGGTAGCATAATGATGATGATGATGATGATGATGATGATGATGATGATGATGATGATGATGAT
>NW_004797855.1:97828-111437 GCF_000002075.1 Aplysia californica | reverse complement strand
GAGAGAGAGAGAGAGAGAGAGAGAGAGAGAGAGAGAACGAGCGAGAGAGAGAGATCGAAGGAGAGAGATTGATAAAGTAATCAATCTTCTGTTTATTGCTCCCCAACATTTCTCTTACCTTCCTCACATAAAGATAAGGGGAAAAGAAACAGCAGGTGTCTCAGACATGCCCTTTAATGAACTTTACGTTCCACATTATTTTGGCTGTAAACGACGGCTGGCTGCTTTCTCAATACCCAACCGTTGCTTCGGATTAAATTATTGAGCTAAAAAAAGGAAACTAGGACAAAGGTTTGAATAATAGAGAATGTTTTGCGCAATGTTTTGCTCTCAAGCCGGTTGAATTTCGAAAATAAATTTTAAAGTGCAATCGATCGGATTTAATACAACTAGCTTTTAACATTTCAATATAGAACATTATTAAAAATTACATGTTCTGCCAATTTGTTACTGATACGAATGCGTCGTTTGCTAAGTTGATAACATAATAAGCTTTAATGCGGATGGTCTTTGTTCGAGCTTCCAAAATGATGTTCACGAACTTGGATAGTTTAGGAAGTTTTCCAGGCTTGCTGACTACTTTGCTCGATCTTATTGGGGAAAGACGTCAAATTCAGAGTTCCTGCCTCTCGCATGTTTAAAAGTGGCTTTACACTTATACCCTGCTATAAACATTTTTGCTGATCCTATATTCCTTGACAAAATTCCTCAAAACAACCCAAGTTCAAAAATGAATTTCCAGATATGCAAACCATGGTCACTTGTTGTTGTTGTTGTTGTTGTTGTTGTTGTTGTTGCAGTTGTTGTAGTTGTTGTTGTTGTTGTTGTTGCTGCTACTGTTGTTGTTGTTTTAATTATAGGGAGGGTGTTTTTCTTTATTTCTTTTTCTTTCTTTTCTTTTCTTTTTTTTAAGATATGACGAGCCCCTTTCAAGACGTTGAATGATAACAAGTTCTACAAGCAGGTGATGTTTTTCAGAAAAGTTGATGATAGAAGGCGTATGTTTTAATTACCCTGGCATAAAGAGTAGGGGGCGACTATTTTGTTGTTTTGTCTTGTTTAGTTTTGTTTAGTTTTCCTTTTGATGGGTTTTTTTTTTTCTGTTTTTTTGTTTTTGTTGTTGTTTTTGTTTATTTTGTTTGTTTGTTTGTTTGTTTATTTGTTTGTTTGTTTGTTTCTTTAACAATAAGATTAAAAAGTAGAATTGATGTAAATGGTGGTATGATATGCTTGGTTGTTCAAGTGGCCGGACTTCCAATCTTTAAAGTCTATTTCCCAAAAGGACTGAGCCCAGGAAGTTGACAACATTGAAAACTACCCAAACAACTTACGTTCAAAAACGCTGTATTTTTTTGGCTTTTTATTTTTAACATTGCCTGTTACTGAGTGTATCTAAGTAAAAAAAATTTTAAAAGGGGACCCATTTAAAGGGCAATAGCTCGGTTATTTTGTATCATTTCATGACATCTTTGATCAAATGAAATTCCATCATGGGATGTCAAATTTGTAAACATCATGAAAAAAATCAATCAACTTGCCTGAAAAATATTATCAAGGTTTAACAAGTTTAACCAGAATTGAGTAAAACGGAAAATTTCACTTCTTGAAAATGTTCAGCTGCAGGAGAGCAATCGATCGACACGACCCGTTCTGGTTTCAGAAAGGAGACGATAAAAACCTACGAGAGTCACATCAGATAATTGTCTCGCTTCGTGATGAGAAAGTCCTGGAGGTCACCGGGGGGGGGGGGGAGAAGAGGTTAGTTAATATGCTGTTATACCGGGTGCCCTCTGAGGAGGGGATCGCCCGACTCGTCACGTGAAGACAAACGCGTTTGTTTCTGAGGCGGCGAGTCGGGCGATCGGTTTGTGCCACGATAGCCGCTTTGTGTCCCCAATCCGGCTAGCAAACTGACCCTACCCGACCCGTTCGTGCTAATGGGCACCCGATTAAGCAGGTCTGGTTCGTGCATGACTGGACCCTTCAAACGATTTGGTTTTGTTTTAAACAAAAACAGTATGCTCAATATTGATAGATCCAGGAACAGAAGCATACCTGCAATGAAGAAGAGACTTGAAAGCTGAATTAATTCCAATTAATCTGGAACGTTTTGGAACCAATTATGACATCTCAAGTACTATTTGAGAGAAACGCTAAAAACGGTGGATTTGAAATACTGTGAGTTCATTTACGAAGTAGAGGGCTCTCGTGGCCTAGAGGTTAAGGTGTTGGCTTCTCATTCAAAGGTCCCGGGTTCGAATCCAGGTAACGACGGACAAATTTTCTTTTCTAAAATTGTTTTCTTTCACCTCCTTTCCTGCCCTCTTGCAATGTTCTGTCGTCTGATTTCGTCTCCACTTTCTGCCCGCACCCTCTCGCCTCCTTTGCCCCCTCCTCCGGGCTCCTAACTCTTTCTGCAGCCTTTCTAATGCTACTCCTTGGCTCTTTCTTACTGCTGTCTTTCAGCCGCACCCCTGATCTTCTGGTAGGAAAGATCTACACCTAGCCTTCTCGGACAAGGGCCAAAAATCTCGGAGGGCCCTTCAGCAAGTTTCGCACGTAAAAGATCCCTTGGTAGTCTAAAATCGATAAGAGTAGGCTTCGGCCGCCACCCGGGAAAAATTCAAAATTTCCTACCAACTGAAAATATTAGGTGTGTCCCGCGCGCTCATACGACCTTATGCAGTTGCGAGCGCCGTAAAAGAAAATTAAAATTATAAAGTAGGGCCTCTGAATTTCATTTCACTATCCGTTTGAGATGTGAACAAGCATAGTGCTTGATGGACTTTTTTTGCTTTAGCAGAGGTTTTACGGGGCTCGCAACTGCATAAGGTCATATGAGCGCCAAGGGGTGGATATCAACAGAGAAGTCCTTACAGGGAAGCAGACTTACTCTGCTCACCTCTCTAGCTTCAACAGCACAAATCCTGCTCCGACTATCAAGGCACCCCGGAAATATTGGGTCACAAGAGTGTGAAAAACATACAAAAGAAGTAGAGGAAAAATTACAATAGTCAGGATTAGGAAAGAAAAAGCAGCAGTTCCCTGTTGTAGATTAGGCACAGTTATGAAGGTGGCATTGATGAATCAGCCCATTTACAATTCTACTGTGCATGAACGAGAAATGTCCCCCCTATGGGAATGGCCTAAAGACACTTCAGTCAGTGGCACCGCTCCATGGGTGTTTGATGGACTTTGCAAATACCAAAACAAAATGTCTTTCTTAAATGCTTCTCAAGGGATTCAGAACTGTTGATCACGTCTGCATAAAAAAATTAGAAAAACGTCCTCCTCCTCTCCCTCCCCCCCCCCCCCCTTTAGAGCAATATATTTTTTTAAATAATAAAAAGAGCATTGGGGAAAGAAAGTACCTATCTCTCACACACATTATGGAGATATTTATTGATAATACATCATGGTATGTCGAGTATTCAATCACAAGTTCTCTCACCGTTGGGCTTGAAATGTAACGCGTGAAATGCTCTAGATCTACTTTTCATGATCTCTTCAAGACGAATTGGTCTAGACTAGTCAGCATTATAGTTGAACGTTATAAGGCGGTAGCATTCATCTTTGAAATTATCCTAATTAAGTGCTCAAATCTCAGGTCATAATATTTCAAGCAGTCTGGGTTTTCAACGTCCCATTGACGCTAACATCGGTTATGAGAAACCCATTCTTTTAACTAGATTCTTCCCATTCAATATTTTCACCTTTCACGTGTACCTTAAATGTTCTTTCTATCCGCCTGGATAGATAACAATAACAACAACGTCACTTATGCCTCAACCTTACAAACTGAAAGCATTTTTAAGTAGACATAACCTCAGAGCTTGTGGGGTTTGGGGGCTTTTAAAGATCAAGATTTCTTAATACAGATGCTTTCTTTCGAAGGAGATATCCTAAATATACCTATTGCCAACAGCTTCAGGCAATAATAATTGCTGGCTTATTTTGCAACCCCAAAGTATTCTAATCTTTTAGATTTGATATCCTTTCTGGGGTTTGAAGAAGTTGCCGTACTTTCGTGGTCCCCGGTGCAAATATACCAGTATTTCCTCCATACAAAGCAGAACGTTCATCGGTCTTTTTCCCATTGGGTCCTGTTACAAAGATCTTTTATCATCGCTTTATTATTATCAGACCAGCGTCTATGGTGTAGCGGTTAAGTGCTTCGCTGTTGCATACAGAAGACCCAAGTTTGATTCCAATATGAAGAGAATCTTTATCGACTATTTCGGTCTTTCTGCTCGACATTGCTGTCCCTTTCGGCCTGGGCTGGAAAGGTCGAAGCCCATCTCTAAAATTGCTTTTATTGTGACAATGTGAGCGTAAAAACACCTAAAATTATTTTTATTTCATGCACCAAAATATTCGACCATAGAAGTCAAATTTCCCGAAACAGACAGTTCATCTGCTGTAAACTGACAAACGCCTTTTTAAAAAAAATTCACAGCGGTTAAGAGATAAATAGGCGTTTTGTTTGCGTAACCATAATTTTTAAACAGCGTTCTTCCAAAATGTGAATGCTCATTGATTCAATCATCAGTTACAGTTTCACTTTGTTTTTGTTGTTTTTCGTTGTTGGTTGTTGTTTTTTTGGGGGGGGGGGGGGGGGTTTGGGGGGGTGTTTGCACGCAAGTAGGCTAAATGATCAGGTTATCGATTTAGCAAATTAAAGGAAATTGGCGCCAAATAAAGAAAAAAAGGTGTTTTCTCAGCTAAGAGCCGGGTTGTCTCTTACCCAGAAGTATTGCGACAAACGCTGTTTTTATTTTCTCGATACTTTATTCATAATATCAATCGTGAACATCATAGTCTCATCGTCATCGTATCGTTGGTGAGGTCAAAATGGTTATTAAGCTGGCGTAAACACGATAGTAATAGGGACAGAAAACTAAGAACCGCAGAAAATCTCTCGGTGATCCCTGGAGAGTTACCTAAGTAGTGATGTGAAAATGTCAGCATCAAACGACCTTTTAAAAAATTGAATGGTTTACCAAAAGAAATAAGGTGACGTAATTTGAGTACTCTGTTGTTCAATGCTTTGTTTTTTTAATTTCTTGGCTTGTTTGTTTCTTTCTTTTTCAAAGGGCAGAGAAGTGTGGTGGGAAACGAGGTCTTTGTATCAGATTGTGGTCTGTTTGTCTCGTTCTTTTGTTTTATTGATTGCTTTCCTTTTTACTTTTACACCTACTAAATATATTACACAAGTACAAACACGAACAATCACACAACGCACGCACACTCATACACACAAACACACACACACACACACACACACACTTACACACACACACACACACACACACACACATACACACAAACACACTAACACACAAACACCTACACATGCCAAGGGGTATACATACGCGCGAGCACACACATACACACACAGTGGCACAAAATCACGTACACGGACACTCACACATACACACAAACAAACAAACACACACGTAATCACACACACACACACACACACACACACACACACACACACACACACACACACACACACACACAAGTGCACACATACACAAACAGTGCAAAATATCCTCTTTCTCTCACCTATTTCTCTCTCTCTCTCTCTCTCTTTCTCTCACTCTCTCCCTTTCTCTCTCTCTCTTTCTCTCACTCTCTCTCTCTTATTGTCTCTCTCACGTTCGTCTCTCTCTCTCATTTGACCCCTCCCCTCCCCTCCCCTCACTCTCTCTCTCTCGCTCTCTCTCTCTCTTTCTCTTTCTCTCTCTCTCTTTCTCTTTCTCTCTCTCCCTCTCTTCCCTTCTCTCCCCTCTCTCATTTTATCCTTCTCTCTCTCTCTCTCTCTCTCTCTCTCTCTCTCTCTCTCTGGAAAAAGGACAAGATGGAGAGAGCGAGAGGTCGAGAGATAAAAAGCTCTCAACACAAGACACCACTCGTTCGGTTGCTCAGAGAGAAGTATCGATTTCTGGTTGGCTGACGATATTTTGCGAATAATTTCTCTCTCGGCTGTATTAGGGGTCTCATAAACGTTATGGTTCTCTTCTGCATCGAACTATTAATAGCTGACAAAAACTGCCAGCCCAACCAAAGTTAAGCCATTACTGGAGTGATTTACGAGATGCGGCCGATTTGATTATTTATTCGTTCGTCGAATCCGGTTTCGTCGCTTGCGGTCTTAGTGATATTAAGATAACGTGACGTTTGACAGCTAAAAGGGGTCCAAACGCCTTTAATATCTACGGACCAGGTATGAAAACAAAGTGGTTAATAACATAAGAGGAGTAATAAGAAAATCCAGAACCCACCTCAGAGGAGGGAAATTTTGTTTTGGGCGATTTTCTCTGTTATTGGCATTTGGAAAATCGAGCGTCTTTTGTCATGAATCTCTGTTTCAAGGTGATAATTTTCCTTGATATTTGTCGAGTCTCCTTTAATGAAACGAGGAATGACGTTTATGATCAGATCTGACATCTGACAATTTTGTAGGATGTGTCGGATAGCTAATCAAATATTTATCAACAGTTAATTTCCGCATGGCAAAAGTTTCGGAATGCAGCCAAGAATTTGTGGAGGCGGAGATATTGATTTATTTGTTGAGAATTTTTGTATATTGCAAAATGTTTTGATTTTGTTTTTACTTCTTTTTTACTTTCCAATTTCGAGACAGAAGGGAATTAGAGGAGCGAATTTGGAATTTTATTAGCCTTGTTAGCTTGAAAAGCGGCAGATGTTAGAGTGTTTTGGACAGTGAGCACATTCATCGGAGAGTTGAGAATTAAAAAAACTTTGCAAACTATGAAATGTACAAATTTGTATTTCTGATTCATCCGTGGTGGTTCTAAATGCGCGTAACATTGCTTTTGGTCTGCTTCTGATCCCACAAAGTATTAGTTTAGTTTCAGTAGAGGTTTTACGGCGCTCGCAACTGCATAAGACCATATGAGCGCCAGAAGATTAGAGGTGTTAACAAACATAAAAAAGAAGAATGGAAGATAAGGACGATAGATGTTTAATAGGAAAGAAAGAGCAAACCACACCAGAGCACCCGCTAACCACCCACGCACAAAGCATAATGTATCTGTCACGTTACTTCTTTAAAGAGTTAAGATTGCGAACAAAAGCTGTCGTTGGGCTGGTGGTTTGTGGGGGCGCCAATAGTAGGTCTTACTTCTTTCCTTTCCCTCTGCTATCTACTGCTTCTCTATTTCATTTGAAAAAAAAGAGAAGAAAATGGTTAGGCCACCTGTCACGAATGTCACCTAGCCAGCCAGCCTCGAGAGCCAATAACACCAAGGCTATAAAGGAGGAGGTAGACCACGCAAAAGATGGATTGGGGGAATTAAGGAAACCCTAAGAAAGTACCAAATCCCAATTGAAAGAGCAGCAGAGCTGGCCTACCGTAAAAATACTGCATCTCCCCTTGACACTTAACAGCAACAGAAATATGAAAAAGTTTATGTAAAAGTAGATATCCAATGCTTCTGTCAGTCTTCTTTATCTGTTCTGTGGCACGATCGTGTCAGTGTTCTTCTCTTTACTCAACATCAAACTCAAGGTTTCTTCCTTATGAGGAAAACTATACGTCTAGCGTGTAGCGAAAAGGCCAAACAATAGTTGAAGTCTGATCTTTCTCGTAATACAACAACAAACAATGGCAGTAGACCTTTAGAGGAATGAGCTATCAGTTATTTGACTCTCGTTTACTTTTCTCACTTCTTTTCTAAATGTTCTAATTTTATCCATCAAAGGATTTTTAGAAATCCGCCTCCCCCCCCCCCCCCCTTCCCCCCTTTCCACAATCTATTAGGAAGTTAATGGCATCATCGTAAAGCCTGCTCATTTGTCAAACAAAACAAATCCATCTGTCTTGAATAAAAAGGTCGAGATATTTGCGATTTCAGATGGGGTTGGGGGAGGGGGGGGGGGGGTGTCAGAGGTAAAAGTAAAGAAAAAATGACCACCAAAGTTTGGTCACATCCAATGCTTCAGTGAGCTTAAAGAAATGCAAATTAACATTTAGTGCTTTTGATTTTGATATACGCTTTCCGTTAAAATTCACTCAGAACAATTTAATGTGTTTACAAAAAATTTAATATGAAAGGGGTTGGGGTGGGGGTGGGGGGATTAGCAAAAATTGCCTAAGATTTCATCATTTTCACAAGCACCTGATTTCACCACAATGGCTTACAAATATAAACAATCTGCCTCCAAATAATTTTAGTTGTATTGACGAAGTGTGTGTGGATGAGGGCGGAGGATGGCGTAGAACCTATTGCTACGTAATGAACGAATCAAACAATGACAAAGAAGACCCATGGCTTTGACTTGGACATAATGTAGATTATATAGGTGTGTGTTTCGACACTGCGTATCTTGGCCAACCCGTCTGGGGCGGTGCTTCTGACTGAAGTGTCTTTAATTAAGCCATTCCCAAAGAGGGGACATTTACCTGTTCTCTAGCACAGTAGAATTGTAAATGGACTGATTCATCGATATCATGGACAGAACTGTGCCTGAACTGCAACAGGGAACTGCTGCTTTTTCTTTCCTAATCCTTACTATCGTCATTTTTCCTCTACTTCTTTTGTATGTTTGTCCCACTCTTGTGACCCGCTATTTCCGAGGTGCCTTGATACTCAAAGCAGACTTTTTGCTGTTGAAACTAGAGAGGTGAGCAGAGTAAGTCTGATTCACTGTGAGGACTTCTCTGTTGACATTTACCCCCTTGGCGCTCACATGACCTTATGCATTTGCGAGGGCCGTAAAGCCTCTATTAAAACTAAACAACCCGGACTGAGAGGGATACAACGCCTCAACAGAAAGACCGAGCCAATCGGTAAGAATTCTCCACACATGGGAATGGAACTCAAGTTATCTACGTGTGGTGGTGATGCACCTACCCGCTACACCGAAGAGCCACATCCGTTCATCAACACCACGTTGAACCATAATTCAGTCAAGACCACCTTCAGTTGAACCATGATTCAGTCAAGACCACCTTCAGTTGAACCATGATTCAGTCAAGACCTCCCTTCAATTGAGCCATGATTGAGTCAAGATCCTCTTCAATTGAACCATGCTTCAGTCAAGACCACCTTCGGTTGAACCATAATTCAGTCAAGACCCCTTCAGTTGAACCATAATTCCATAAAGAACCTTCAGTTGAACCATAATTCAGTCAAGACCCCCTTCAATTGAACCATGATTGAGTCAAGATCCCCTTCAATTGAACCATAATTCAGTCAAGACCCCCTTCAATTGAACCATGATCGAGTCAAGATCACCTTCAGTTGAACCATAATTCAGTCAAGACCTCCCTTCAATTGAACCATAATTCAGTCAAGACCCCCTTCAATTGAAACACAATTCAGTCAAGACCCCCTTCAGTTGAACCATGATTCACCCAAGACCTAACGACAAGCAGGAACGAATACCATCAATTCAGTCGCTAACCAAGCCCTGAAAAAAAGTCACAGCTATAATTCCATCCAGTTCGAGCAAATTGACTAAATGATGGGTTGTTGGAAATTGATTTGTTTAGGCCTACTCATTATTCTGTCTTACATCACCAGGGTTTGCGTGGAAGCAAGATATTATGATTTTGAGAACAGTGATTGTAATGAGTATGTATAGATAGATAGATAGATAGATAGATAGATAGATAGATAGATAGATAGATAGATAGATGGATAGATGGACAGATAGATAGATAGCAACATCGACAAGAACATAATCAACAACAACAACAACAACAACAACGACAACGACAACGACAACGACAACGACAACGACAACGACCACGACCACGACAAAAACAAAAGTAACGATAGTAACGACAACAGTAGAAACAACAAGAGCAGTTGTAAATTCGCAACATCATTACCGACGTAGGCAGCAACACTGACAACAACATCAGCAGCTATAACAATAACAACCAAAAATAACAATAAAAATAACGACGACAGTAACTATAACAGAAGCAGCAACAGCAGCAGCAGTAGCAGCAGCAGCAGCAGCTGCAACAACAACAACAACAACAACAACAGCAACAACGACAACAAAAACAACAGCAGCAGCAGTAACAATAGCAATAGCAGTATCAGCAGCAGTAACAGTGGCAGTAGCAGTATCAGCAGCAGTAACAGTGGCAGTAGCAGTATCAGCAGCAGTAACAGTAGCAGTAGCAGTATCAGCAGCAGTAACAGTAGCAGTAGTAGTAGCAGCAGCAGCAACAGTAGCAGCAGCAGCAACAACAACAACAGAAGTAGCAGTAACAGTAGCAGTAGCAGCGGCAGTAGAAGCAGCAGCAGTAACAGTAACAGTAACAACAGCAACAGCATTAGCTGCATCAGTTTCAACAACAACAAAAACAATACAATGACACCAAAATTCAAGCAACGAACCGACATGGCATGGCAGGCAATACTAACCAAATCAATTTTAATTTGCCACGCGTGAGACGCTATGAAAGCGACTCGGCAGACTCGTGCCTCGTGTTGCACGTCACATCACGAGCGATGTCGTGATTGCTGGCTTGGTCAATCAGTACGAGGTCAGAGGTCAACCCCGTTTGAAGCCATAGAAGTGGAGAAAACTACAGATGGTGCATTGTCAGTACATGAAGAAGAAAAAATAATTAAATGGGACTTTTTGGAACTATGTTCTTAGTGTGCGTATATCGGGGAATTATATCTTTCCTTACTGGTCTTTTACATTTATGTTTGTCCGTTGTCTTGATAGGATAAGTTTCCAAATAGGGAACTGAACTCATATAATATTTCGCTCTCACAGGCAAATAGCCTAACCCTTAAACCAAAGACGCCGGTGCTTCCTGGGTGGTTCAAGCTGTGTCACTGAGGACGACAAATCGATACCATAGAATTAAAAAGTTCTGTCTGACAGTCTAAGAAAGTTACTAAGGATCAGATGGACAGTAGGGGTCACAAAATAGGAAGTGTTAATTAAGGAGTACTAGACAGAGCTCAGTCAGAGAAGAGGTGGGAAGAAAGAGGTGGCGATGGATTGGATATACTTTCAGGGGGTTGGCAGTTGCCGAACAAGGAAAGTATTGGATTGGAACCCGCAGGGTAAAAGATCAAGGGGAACACCACGTGAAACCTGGAGAAGAGTGACATAAAATCAAAGTACAGAAAAGTGGGAAGATATGGAATAACATCAAAAGGCTAGCTTGGAATAGGGAAAAGTGGAAAGTATTTGGTCGTGGCCTATCCCCTGAGCAAGGGTGGAAAAGGCAATGGTAATGATGATGATCTGCCATTTTGGCCGTTTTGAATTACTAGAACCATGAGGTCAGAAACCAAACGCTCTTTTTTGTAAGTGTTTTACGGCGCTCGCAACTGCATGAGGTCATATGAATGAGCAGGACACATTAAACATTTTCAGTTGTTAGGAAATTTTGAATTTGGCCCGGGTGGCGACTGAAGCCTTCTATTATCTATTTTGGACCACCAAGGGATCTTTAACGTGCGCAACGTGCCCACGGGGTCTTCGAGAATTTTCACCTTTGTCTGAGAAGGCTAGGTGATCGATCTTACCTACCGTAAGATAAGGGGTGCGGCTGACAGACAGCAGGACATTGTTAGAGAGCAGGAGAAAAGGTGGAAGGAGACAATTTTGGAGAAGAAGATTTTCCGTAGGTGTCCGGATTCGACCCCGGGAACTATTGAATGAGAAGCAAACATCGTAACCTCTTGACCACGAGAGCCCCCCCCCCCCCTTTTAACGTGCGCAACTTGAACACGGGCCCTCCGAGATTTTTCGCCCTTGTCCGAGAAGGCTAGGTGTAGATCTTTCCTACCAGAAGATCAGGGGTGTGGCAGAAAGACAGCAGTTAGGAGGAGTCAAGGAGTAGCAGTAGAAAGGCTGCAGAAAGAGTCAGGAGCCCAGAGGAGGAGGCAAATGAGGTGAGGGGGTGGGGGCAGAAAGTGGAAACGAAAGCAGGCAACAGAACATTGCTAGAGAGCAGGAAAGGAGGTGAAAGGAGACAATTTTAGAGAAGAAAATTTTTCGGTCGCACACGGATTCGAACCCGGGACCTTTGAATGAGAGGCCAACACCTTAACCTCTAGGCCACGAGAGCCCTCCGGGGCGGTTATTAAGATATTCAAAAAAATTCACTTCTTAAAAGCTTGGTATGTTGTGAAACTTTAAAAAATTTATAAGTCAGATTTCTCAAAACTAGGTACTGAGCAGATAGAACTTTGCAATGGTAGGGTAGCGAAATATCTATAATCATTTGAGGTTGTTCATGGATAAACGATACTTCTTGGGTGATTTAAGTTGTGTCACTGAGTGCGACAAATATCTAACAATCATTTGAGATTGTCGATGGTTACACGGACTGTCTAGTACTCGGACATAACCCCACGCACACGCTTCTCATCTCAAAGAGAGGCCATCTGGGATCACCTGTCGAGAGCAGATCTCGCCGGAAATTAATCTTCGTGGTGGCGTGTTCTGTACAGTTTACAGGACGTTGCAGAATCAGTGCGAAATATAATATTCCTTACGGATTCTTTGGAAAACCCAGCTCATAAGAAAATTGGGGTGATAAATGGGTTTGTGTGAGTGGGGAGGGGGTGTCTGTGTGTGTGGTGGGGGAGGAGTATATATATGACTTAATTGTGTTGCAAGTACCGTAAAACTCTCTCTAATTTGATGAGTATATTCCCAAAAATGCGCTCGTATGTGCGTCACTTCTAATATTTTGATGTTCAATCCGATTTCGTGAGATGTTTACCTATAATGAGGGTGTAAGGAGAGCAAGCTAGAAATAGGGGGGGGGCATCCATTAGCACCTAGATTGCAAGATAGCGACATAATGGTTCAACCTCCCCGCTGTGGGGTGCCGTTCATATGTGGCGTAAATGCAGCTTTTCTTGTTGTATTCATTGTCTTTTATAGGGAACCATCTATTTGGAAGACAGCTGAGAAAGAAAAAAGATTTAAAAGCAACACAACTGTTCGATCATTTTCGAAATAGCATAAAATTATTAGTAGCATTTTTGTCGTCTTTTTTGTCGATTTTCTTTCAGTTGGGTGTCGTTGAACACTTACAACAACTCTAACGCTGCACCTGGCACGTATCTGTCCTTCCAAAGGCAAGGAACTTGACAAAGTAATTTGATGGACATTCTAGACAATGTCACATCGCCTTTGACGAAATATTATTAATTCAGGAGTCAGGCAGCTTCAATCCTGAGTGTTTTAAACAGCCATGGCTTAGTGGGGAACCGTCCGACAGAAAGATGGTGATACTTGGGGAAATAACCTTCCTCAGCTGGAATAAAAACCCACGCGTTCTGTTTTCTGCATGGAACAGCATAGACTCTGACCATTAGACCACAGGCGACTACGAACAGTGGTTTGAGGAAAGGAAAAAAAGAGCAAAGACGTAAAAACAAAGGTCATGATCATGTAACCACTGTATGTCATTGACACCTCTTTCAACAAAGCTATAGCCTAAAAGTAAAAGGTTACGTAAGATGCGGGCCTTCGAATTGAATGCCAATCTTAGGCCTTGAACACCATGAATATGTCCACTCGTTGCACAGTAACTACTAGTATGCAAATGGGGCAACTTGCGATTATTCTCCTCTTTTAGCCC
>NW_004797855.1:96108-97553 GCF_000002075.1 Aplysia californica | reverse complement strand
AGGAGGAGGAGGAGGAGGAGGAAGAGAAGGAGAAGAAGAAGAAGAAGAAGAACAAGAACAAGAACAAGAACAAGAACAAGAACAAGAACAAAAACAAGAATAAGAACAAGAACAAGAACAAAAACAAGGACAAGGACAAGGACAAGGACAAGGACAAGGACAAGAAGAACAAGAAGAAACAAACGAGAAGATCCACGTTCATGGACACCCCTTTCTGAGATTCGAACCATGCTCATCCGCACCATAGCTTCAACATGACAGCAACATTGAGCTTACGGCGCGCCTCCTGAGCTCTTTTATGTTATAGTAAGCGTTTTGCGGAACTTGCAACACAATAAGGTCCTCTTAGTGCCGAAGATTAGAAATGTTACAAGAAAGTAACAAACATCAAAAAGAAGGAGGGGAGATAAGGATGATAGTTGTTTGATCGGAAAGAAGGAACAAACCACACCAGAGCACCTGCCAATCACCCACTCCTGAGCTCTGATAGCGGAAATTGACAAATAAACACCACGTTTCCCGAATGACGCGACGGCCAAAGCGAGGGAACCAAGAAGCTCCTAATCTCCTGTCCACCCTGTCTCGATCGGGCTGCCGACCAATTTGAGCTGTTCAATGATTCATGAAGCTGTTCCACATAGGATTTCTCCTCATCCATCATACTCTATGGATGGAAACCGTTTTGGGGGGCGGGCAGGGTGGGGGGGGGGAGAGAAAAAAAAAGCGTCTGAAGCTCTGATGTTAATGTTCTACTTCCTCCTGGCACGCGGTGTTTTACATCATCAATCTATATATTTCATATATTATTTCTTTGGGAAACATCGGGGTGGGGGTTGTGTTTGTTGGCATAATCCAGGGAAGGATTATGTGTGCGTTTATCTGTGATTTATCGTGTGCCAAAAGTGGTTGTAGTTTTAGTAACCATTTTGGAGGCAATTTTCTGGAGAAAACTTACACGAGCCTTCAGGAGGTCATGCGCACATCATAACAACCACACCAGTTGTCAGCAAGCAGTTCACAAATAGTTGTGGATTCACGTGACTTTACGGACACTTGTACCCAACACGGGACACATAATCAGTTAGTACTGGTAAAGTGCGGGACACGTGACTCGCAAATAGAGAAACTTGCACACTAAGTATTTGATAGATTTAATGTCCGAAATTGAAACTACTAGTTTTCGATTATCATGATCAAAGAAAACGTATGCGCCGTTCCGATAACAAAAATTATGCCGTTCCGACATAATATGTCGTTACGTATTTTTACGCCGTTCCGATAACGTCCCTTTGTAAAGTTGTCATGGTTCTTGCAACTTCCAAGGCATAATCTATGTGCCTAAGGTTTAATGTGTAAAAATTACACACTTTAACTGAATGCCAGATTGTTTTAGATGAAAAGCTTTTCCTCGGAAGGGTGCTACCACACACAAACACACACACACA
>NW_004797855.1:94160-95559 GCF_000002075.1 Aplysia californica | reverse complement strand
TACATACATACATACATACATACATACATACACACGCAATAATAATAATATTATTATTATAATATTGATGATGATGATAAATGCTTTCCTATATCAATAATAAGGACAGGTTTACTGTGCATAGTTCCATATCTCTATCGCCAGAGTTATGTCACATTCGTGTTGCACGAAACTGAGGTCAGTATCGAGATGGAATGGATTCGATTAATTAACCAAAATATTCGAGACCAGCCTTGAACCACAGAATGTGTACCGCAAAGTGGTTTGTTCCTTCTGTAAGAAATACTTTCAAAAGTGACGTTGTTGTGTTTTAATGACTGTGGCGACATTTACCTTATTGCGCGCTTAATATTATCATTTAGAGAGTGACGTATCTTGTACACAAAAGTAAGAATACAGATTCATCTAATGAACTTCTGTTTGAGAAACAAAAGGAGAAAAATATTGTGCGAGAAAGTTTTGCAAAGCTATGTTATTGCGAGGTTGGTTATCTTACTCGTCCAAGGAAGCGGTGGCGTAGCTTGTGTGCAAAACGTTGGAGCAATATTCTTCTTAAAAACACGTTTGGGAAAGGAAAAGAAAGATTTTTGGTCGGGGTATTTTTTATGAGTGCGTGTGTTCATATCTCTGATACAGTGCGTGAAATTCCAAGGGCTCTTTTTGCAGATAATAAGCTATCTTGCTGCGCGTTATCTTTATTTGAGTGCAGTTCACCGGTTCTCGGAGTAAACACACTTTATATTATAGAAATCGAGGGACAAACTTTAAAAACACAAAATACCAGTTTTAAAGTGAGACGGGCCCATTATAGGAACCACCATCATCATCATCCGGTGCTTTGTCGATGGCGTGGGCGATCATGGACCTCCACTTCACTCTGTCTTGCGTTGCAGCGATGGTGTCTTCTTGTGCTTGTTGTTCCCAGCCATGTTCTCAACCTGTCCAGTATCGTTCCCCTCTGTCTGCCTGTGCCTCTCTTTCCATCAAACTTGCCTGTTGTTACAATATTCTCCAATGCTTCTTTCCGCATTGTGTGTCCAAAGAACTTTGCCTATAAAAACCATAGTTATGTGAAAATGGATAGACCGCAATCTCCCTGAGGAGTAACAAATGTCTGTTTTTGAGAATCTGACTCCATTACGTCAAGAATTTCAGCTTTTGTGAGTAATGATCTGTGTCTAGATCGAATCGGACAGAATGAATGAGTGCTTAACAAAGAACAATAGCAGCGTGTGTCGGCTGATCTGTCCCAAGGGCGCGGGTCCTCGACAGTTTCGACGTCTGTCCCTGACACTATGATAGAGAGCAGGGCGCTTTGTCTGGATGAAATTCTATACAATTGGTTCAGGTAAACTACGTCTTCTTTCTCTTTCTCTCTCTCTCTCTCTCTCTCTCTCTC
>NW_004797855.1:85992-88205 GCF_000002075.1 Aplysia californica | reverse complement strand
TGGTGATGGTGTTGGTGGTGGGGATAATTCGTGCTTTTGTTTGGTTTTTTTGGTTTTCTTGCTATAGTTAATGTTGTCGTTATTGTTGTATTTAATCATGGTGTTATGCTGTTATTGGTGTTGTTATTACTGTTATTATTGTTGTTACTGCTTCGTTTATTATTATTGTTGTTGTTATTGCTGCTGTCGTTGGGATGAGATTAAAGCGAGTCTGAATGGTTATGGCAACATTAAGCGAAGCAGAAGGAGCAGGCGGGACAAATTAGAGAGCCCCCCCCCCCCAAATCAGTTTCGACGACAATTACGACAACGGTTAATTTTCGATATGGCGATCAATTATTTTAGTATGAGTTTGGATACCTCGACAAGTAGTCGGAGAGAGGGAGGGGGAAGGAGGGAGAGAGAAGGGATGGACGAGAAGGGTGGAATACTAGAACTTTGCAATATGTCAGAATGCTAATTAACTCTACGTCGACCAAATTATACCCGCCAAAAATCTCCAAGGGGTCAAGGATCAAGGGTCACGGAATGGAGAAATTAGCACTCCACCAGGAAGACTAATCTACCTGGAACGAGGCCCTAATCAAGCCTTCAAGCAATTTGGCCAGAGATTTAGATACCTCTGAAGATGTCAAATTAATAAGGTTTGGCTTGCCGACAGTTAATTAGTGCGGAGATTCCTGTGGAAGTGCTGTGAGTTTTGCAGACCTGGAGACCAGCGGAGCGTTCTGTGGATATCCGGCATGATTAGCTAGCTTGCTGATAGTAATTATGGGGTTTGGTAGTGAGCCCAGGCAAGGCTGGATCAAATGCGAAGCGTCGTGGTGGAATTAGGCTCGAGTCAATATTATGATGAAATCGAAGACACCGAGATTTTAAATCTCATTGGACAAATTTATCGAAGTTTGTTTGTTTGTTTATGTACTGTTTGTTGTTTTTTGTTGGTGGTTTGTTTTTTTGTGTTTTTTTTGGGGGGTAGGGGGTTGTTTGTTTGTATTGTTTGTTGGTTGGTTCTTTTTTATTTGGGAGGAGGGGATAGCTCAACACCCATTATATCCATTTAAAATCACATCTCTGTGTAGATTTTATTTTGAAAAACGTTGATTCTAAGCACAAAGAGAGTAGATTAGTAGTTTCCGAGCACACTTTGAAAATCATGAAACTTTGGCGGCCATTTTCTCGCTAATCTAACCTCTGACAACAGGCAATCCCACCTCCTTCAAACGCAAATATCTCGACTTCTATTCAAGATAGACGTGTATTTTCTTATTAATCAAAAACAAGACAAATGGGCAAGCTTTAACTTTACTTTAAGAAGATACCAATAACTCCACATTCCCAAAATCTGACGAGCGCCTGATTCCACCTCGTCGTGATACGAATATACTACACTGCGCTGACAAAACGCCTTTTTCTTATTCACAGTCGCTTCGAGAAATCAACGATTTTCGGTTTTCTAATAAAATCTATTCAGCATAGTGAATAACATTCTCCACAGTTTTCGAGACCAACCGTTGACGTACTGTGCAACATAGTTTAGATATTATAAGAAAGACGAAAATCATTCATTTCTCCAAAGTGTTGTTGGTAAGAAAAGGGCGCTTAGTCAACGTAGGGCAATACGTTCGCTTTTAAGGACAAGAGGGCTTACCCAAATTTCGGGGGTTTCCAGAAATCTTGACCCACTCCAAAAGTAAGAAGAAGTTTGGTTTCATTGGTCTGTATATATATTTGTTTGGTTATAAAGAAAACTATCCTTCTCTTTTAAAGAAAGTGAACAAGGGGCAAAAACTTTACTTCGATTTTCTCAAAACAGCGGTTTTCGGGATAGCCCCCTTGTGCATAAAAGCGACCATATAGGCCTGACCATTTTTTACTGCAATCAGGGAAGTAGCATCAGAGAATGTGGTTTTGAGGTTAGGCACTTCGCCAACACACACAGGACATACGAGTTCTATTCCCGTGTGAGAAGAATTTTTTTCGAATTGAGTTTCTCCGTGTTTGATTATGCTGGTACAACGATTCCCTTTCAGCCTAGATTGGCCCTGACATGCAAGGTCGAAGCAGCCCACCTCCCTATATCTTAACAGTGCAGATAGGGGCGTAAAACTTATACTATTACATTGCGGTAGTGGTGCAGATATATACTTAAAATGTATGCTCTCTAGTATAAATAATATGTATATATTTTTTATGTAGCCTATATAAAAATA
>NW_004797855.1:83275-84548 GCF_000002075.1 Aplysia californica | reverse complement strand
GTGTGTGTGTGTGTGTGTGTGTGTGTGTGTGTGTGTGTGTGTGTGTGTGTGGAAAGAAGCGCAGGATCATATCTTCAGAGTACAATGCGTTTCAGTGGGAAAGAAAACAAATCGCCAAAAGAAACAACTGACTCAATATATATGTGCATGACAGGTATCTCATGTTAAACTGCTGTACTTGCCCTTCTTGCTCTTTAAAGACGTAACGGACCCGTGTGTTTGATCATCCGGCAGTTGACCGGAGACAAATTGTGACACATTTCGAGCCATTATATTCAAATCAGAAACACGAATTTTTACATTTCATGTTGCCTGTCTTTTTAATGTTGAGATAAAGAAAATCAATGGGAAATTATTTTTAAATAATGACGTTATGATTCTTCTATCAATTGCACTCAAACAGCGCGTCTTCAAACTTAGTTTAGCTTTAGTAAGCGTTTTACGGCACTTGCAACATAATTAGGTCATAATATAAATGCCGAAGATTAGACGTGTTACAAGAGAATAACAAACACAAAAAAGTAGGAGAGATGAGGACGATAGATGTTCGATAAGAAAGAAGGATCAGCCCACATCAGAGCATCCGCCAACCACCCACGTGTCTTCAAGCGTTGTCGAATGGCCGGAATGCACGACCGGAAAAAGTCAACACAAGGTGCTTAACACAGCTTACTTCTGCGTCCTTCTCACCTTAAAATCGCCGAATCACGAGATACGACATCAGCTTGCATCCTCCCATCCCGGCTAAATAGAAGTCTTTCAAGCCATAACTGCCTCATTTGTTTGGTTTGGTTTGGTTTTGTGCGTGTTTGTTTATTTGTTTTTATTTTTATTTTGTTTTGTTTTGTTTTGTTTGGGGGGGAGGGGTGTCCGTGTCCCTTTTTGGGGGGGGTTCACGTTAATGATGTTATTCGTATCAGAAAAATCATTTATTATGAGTATGCGAGAAAGTAAGCATAATGATATTTCAACACTATGAGGGAACAATAAAGAGAATATGAATCCATAAGAACTTAACTATAGACCCAGGAGAATTGAGATTTTTAAATTCTAGGGAGTACACTACCCTGGTGCTTTGAGGATGATGAACTGACCGGATACAGCAAAGCCCTGAAGCCAAAAAAAGCTGAAAGGTATGAAAGATCGTGTTTTCATGATGAAAGAAAGTGCGCTGCGTGATTTATAAGAATATAGGTTGCTACTCGTGAACTCTTGGCGTGACTGCTTCCATGGTTATTATCTATATCCATCCTCTCTCTCTCTCTCTCTCTCT
>NW_004797855.1:79454-81831 GCF_000002075.1 Aplysia californica | reverse complement strand
AAAAGTGTTCACTATAAAATTAATTTCATGTAACTAGTTTTGCCACTAAAAAGTGTGATTGGTGAGCTGTGACGTAACCCATACGCGTCTACAAAATGTGTGTAAGAAGCGGGAAGTGCTGTGAACAATTCTATTTTCCATGTGAAGGAGATTTGTAGTATCTATACATATTATATTTGTGAAAGTTCGTCACTTTGGCCGCCTAAAACTTCCCAATCACTTTACTTTCGATTTTTAAACAAATTAAAGGGTGCACAGTTATATTAAGGAGTCTGGTGTCTCTGTAGTTTAATTTTCAGTTTTCCATTAGTTTCGTTTAGATCTAATCTTGGGAAAGTCCATCTTCTAAGACACCATTGTAAACAAGTGACACTTCCGTTCACATGCAGTGCGCACTAAACCCTCAGTTACTTCACGATCAATTCTTTTGATTCCGTTCATCCTGGATCGGAAAAGTAAAGAGTCCATTCATCGAACGAGGTACCCAGCTAGTTTTTATAAATTTATGAAGAAAAGTTTTTTAATCTAGCCAAAATTTTTGTGGAAAAATATGATTAAGTTAAGACAAATTGAGACAAACTGCTATGCAAAGTAACGGTGACGTTGATTCACCCGTTATAAAGATATTTGAGAATAAGTTGCTCCACGATTGTTTGACCGCACAATAGTAGTAAATATTCCTTATAGTGTGGTAAAAACTTCATGGCACAACTTCTTGTGAAATATTTCCTCAATTTTTGAGCATTAAGTCTCCAGCTTTTATGCAATGACGTGTATCAATTTGTCTTAACGGATCAATATTTTTGTAAACACCTGTTAGCTGTGTTCTAGAAAATTCCTTTGTAACTACCTATTGAAAATCCTAGTGGGTGGTTTCTACCTATTTTAAAAGGTTTACATCTCGGACAATATCCGCCCTTTTTTTTCTTCTAATTGCGACATTATGCTTATTTGACGCATGTGTTGATTGAGCTGTGACGTAGGTCATATTATGCAAAATGCGTGAGAGAGGTCGGAAGTGCTGAGAACAATCCCATTTTCTGCGAGAATGAGATTTATAGCGTTTTATACAAGTTAAAGACGAAAACGTGTTTTTTTTATTCTTGCTTCAATTGTTATGGGAAAAAATGATTAAGTTACAATAAATTGAGACAAACTCCTGTGCAAAGTGTGGGTGACATTGATTCACCCGTTAAAGAGATATTTGAGGATTAGTTGCACCACGAAATTTTGACCGCACTATTAGGGGTAAATTTGATCACTCTGATCCTGATGGCTCACTCTTAACTGCCTCCAAAACATCAAGCACAAAGTATTTTGGAATTTACCTAAAATATCTCGGCATTCGAATGGCTCTGCCATTCTTCAAATAGCCATGAATAGAGGGGGGAAATCGTGAATGTTGAATAGTAATGTGGAATGGGCACAGCTACAGCTCCATCAACGAGTGACGCAGATTTCTAAAAATGATGAGTGCTGTTGGGACGGAAGCTACAGGAGATGGGACCAGTGGAGCATTCGTTATCCTTAATGGGCGATAAATGGGGCACAGAAATGAGATTTCTCGCGCCTCTCTCCCGAGTGCGGGAAATGTGTGACCTTGAACTGTGGGGAACTGCTCTGACGATCGAAGAGTCTATTCGCCAGCGTTGTCGAGTAAACATTAGCAAAAATTCCTAGAGCATTAACTTTGTCCGCCTTTAAGAAGCAGCAAGCGTGAAGCGCGTTAAAGCTCAAAGAAATGTGTTCACGGATAAAAATTACGTGAATCAGAATCGAAGCGAATTGAAGCGAATTGAAGCGAATTGAAGCGAATTGAAGCGAATAAATGTTTGGTCGTGTATGTTTTTGCGGTTTAGCAGTAAGAAAAAATATTTAACGAGTTGCATGAAACAGTGGCATGAAATAACAAGACAGTATGTGACCTTGAATTTAGTCAGAGTTGTTTGTATACACACAATTTGTCCGTTTGCGTATCTGTCAGGGTTTTTTTTTTGCTTATCTACCCCTCCCCCTCCTACTTGTTCAATCTCTCTCTCTCTCTCTCTCTCATTCTTTTCTCTCTCTCTCTCTCTCTCTCTCTCTCTCTCTCTCTCTCTCTCTCTCTCTCTCTCTCTCTCTCTCTCTCGCATATATAATACACAAAAATATCTCATGTGATATATATGCACATAACATATTATATATATTTATATATATATATATATATATATATATATATATATATATATATATATATATAGTGTAATAAGACTTTACCGACGTCTGTGATATAGCAGATAGGCGCTTCACTGTCTTATGCCAACAGACCGGAGTTCGATTTCTGTGTAAGGAGCATTTTTCTCAGGTATCTCGATTTTTCGGCTCAGACCTTGTA
>NW_004797855.1:70090-72207 GCF_000002075.1 Aplysia californica | reverse complement strand
TGTGTGTGTGTGTGTGTGTGTGTCGCTACCACAGAATTACAAAGTCTATCTGACATTTTTGGCCGTTTTGAGTTACAAAGACTCCGAGGTCAGAAACCAAATGTTCTATCTGCTCTTTCAAAATCGTATATTTATTCTGAGTCGTCATCAAAGTATTCACAAATTGCATTCGAACAAAAAAGCTTGAAATATTGTGAAACTCAAAATCTTTACGTCAAATTTCTCAAACCTAAGTACTGGGCAGATAGAACTTTGTAAATCTGAGGAAGCGATATGTCATTTCATGGCCTGACACCCCATGGAACAATGTAATTTTAACGTCCTTTTCCGAGTTTAAAAAATAAGCCAAAAAATTTTTCTTAACAGCCTTGGGGGTAGGTAAAGGAGAAACCCCATAAAGTAAATTCCCCCATATCGATTTCAAAATCACATCTCCTGCCTTCACTGCCGAAGAACTTATCCATTACATCACAGACACCAGTCATTCCATGCTTCGTGGCCCAAAGAAAACACCTTTTTGTTGGGGAGAGAGAGAGAGAGAGAGAGAGAGAGAGAGAGAGAGAGAGAGAGAGAGAGAGAGGGGTGGGGGGGGGGGGGGGAAGGTGTCCTGAAAATTTATGTAATCTGTGTTTGCGTTGTCCAAAACTCAATCTTAGTTTCATGATTCCCATAATTCCCCATTGAGAATTGAGCCCCCATGCTATAATGCGCGCGTTTAGTTCGATGGGATGAGCACTCGACACAAAGAACATGTCCCCTGTCGACGAAACCACTTTTTACAGGGTATTTCGTTACCTCAGAATTACAAAGCTCTATCTGCTGAGTACTTAGTTTCGAGAAAGTTGACGTAAAAAATAAATTTTGAGTTTCACAACATGTCCTGTGGGGTTTGTTTTTTCGCAATCCCTTGAATATCTTGATAACGACTCCGAATAATCTCATAATTTTGATAGAGTTCCAAGAGCATTTAGCTTCTGATCGCACAGTCTTAGTAACCCAAAAGGGTTATCTGTCTGTCAGATAGAGCTTTGTAGTTCTAAGGCCGGCCTCACATAGGACATGCAGTGAAAGGCGTAATGGGAAACGTTAATTAAACAAGAAACGTGAAACTTGAAACATCAGGCAATCACAATAAGGTAGCGATTTGTCACTGTAAAGTCTCTCGTTCGTCGTTGTTTTCTGTTTGCTCTTACGCGAGAAGGAAAGAAACGTATTTATTTAGCCATGTAGACAAAATGGGCGCTCCATGAGCTCAGTTGATATTATTGCTGGATTACGGAGCAGAAAGGTGTGGTTTGGAAATATCCCCGTTGTCAGTTTTTGTACTCTGGTCTTAATGTGAAGTTTCAAGGCTCTTGACCCAATTATATCAGTCCTGTTGGAGATGGACGTTAACCTAATAGTGATGAAAAAGACGTTAAACCCATAAACTTACTCACTTAACTTCTAGGCCGTAGTAAGAAAAAGATACATACCTGGTGTTTTGTTTCTATACCAGTGGAATAAGTCTAAAAAAAATAATCGGGTTCTCTCCCTTAAAATCTTGGTACAAAAAAAAAACGCCAGCAAATTGTTGACTAAGCCCAGAAAGCAAACGTTTACTGAAGGGAGAGAGAACAAAACTGTTTCGTATTTCAACAATTGTTATATCTACACTACATATTATTTTTCTTGGTTTTCTTCAACATGTGCGTGTGTGCCTGTGTGTGTTTGTGTGTTTGTGTGTGTGCCTGTATTTGTGTGTGTGTACGACGTATGTAGGTCTTTGACCTCACATACGTTTAGAAACTCGCGCTCCTATCACCTTTTGTAGTTGCGAGGGGCGTTAAACTCTTACCAAAATAAAATAGAAACGTTCAGAACTTGAGTTTTGACAAAATGTTTCTTGAGCACAAGCAATTGATATCACAGACTGAGAAACTGCAAAGGGGGGGGGGGGGTTAATGCAAAAAAATGTGGGCTTTGTTCATTTTTACAGCTGGCCGACGATATGAATTCGCCTCCCGTGTTGATGAAGAGTGTCCCTTAAAACGTCCATGAACGTTACCGTATTCGTGTCAAAAGGATCTCCCTCTATTTATCTATCTATCTATCTATCTATCTATCTATCTATCTAT
>NW_004797855.1:65040-69990 GCF_000002075.1 Aplysia californica | reverse complement strand
ACTCCCACTCAGGATCTCAGGGTGCACGCGCACTGTCTGTCTGTCTCTCTCTCTCTCTCTCTCTCTCTCTCTCTCTCTCTCTCTCTCTCCTTTACATTTCTGCTGTCGTAATCATTTATAATTAATTTGAATTTGTTTACAAATGCACGAACTCCGGTTGTGCAGTTTCAAAACAGGCAGGTATCTTTCAGTCTACACCAGTAGATTCAAAGTCAAAGTACCCGAGGGGGGGGGGTGCTGGAGGTAGACTGTGAGTGAGCCTGGGCTGCAACAGGTATTCCACAAAAATAGAAGGTTTCAATTATTTATTTTGAAAAAATTCTCAGTCTTCCTTAATAGCAGTTTAGAAAATGAATGGTTCTTCGGAAATAAGATTTCTTATCTACTCCCAGCTGTTAATGACTTAGCTCAGTAAAAGATTTGGGTTGATGGAGGGCCGCACTAACATTAAATTTTTACGTCAAGCTGGTGCCGGCCGCAAAATAGCACCTTGCAGCCTTCAACTGGCCCGCGGGCCTCGAGTTTGATACCCTTGTAGTACACCATCGTCGTTTCAACGCCTACCTCAGCCCGTCGTTACCCAATGAACCTCCACTTTCGCTGTGAAACTCCCAGAGTACTCCTTCCGAAAAACTGGCTTCCGACGGACGGGATGTTACAGACTGGTGCTTTAAAAGCCTCGGAGAATCCGCTCCCCCACAAGTATCCTGTAAAGTAGGTGTTCGGCCCTTCAGTGATGTCCTCGGTCCCGAGGCTAAGGCATCAGTCAATAGCAACAAGCGGACGTAGCCCGGAGCGTCGGTCGATACAATGACGAATTCTATCTTTTTCGTGAGCAGAGCACAATAATTATTTCAGGATACGATTTGGCACGATAGGATAGGATTTATCGCCCCTTTCAAATTCATAAAGGTTATTTAAGAGGCGCCTCCTTCAGTCTAGGTGGAGTTGAAAGTCTAGTGGTTCGTCTGCAGGACTCGTAATAGTGAGATTGTGGGTTCGTGGGTTCAAGGCTCAGCTCAGTCCAATGTTGTGTCCTTTGGAAATACACTTTACAAAATTTCCTCATTTAGGTCGTCCGATTGGAGATTGACGTTAAAGGTCCCACTTCTTAAATAGCCTTACTGTGTCGCAATTGGCGTTAAACCCAAGCAATAATTATGAAGCTCATTTTCTTTCCTTAGGTTTAATGTACATCTCTGACAGGACCGAATCCAATGGGTTAAGAACCTTGAGACGCCCCCAGACAGCCCAAGATGAAGGAGTTCGAATCAGAGTCATCAATCCTGTTGTCCATATCTATACCAACTGTGATATTACTTATTAAAGAGCCCCCTCATCTTTTCAACAATTTCAACCAAGAAATTCAGTCAACTTGTTCGGAAAATATCAATATTTTAATATTGAAGAAAAACAGAGCAAAATGCAAAAATGAACAACTTTTAAAAATTAACCATTGCAATTATACTATATAGTGTGTATTTGCGCATTATAATAATAAAGATTTATCTTAAACTGACATTGCGATGGGCGTTAAACAGGAGATCCAAAAAATCGACCTAGAAACACGCCATAGTGCTACTCAGTTTTCAGCCGTGCAATAGAGCTTGCCGGGGATAAATTATCTACACCTGAATATAATTTAAATAACCACCACCTTCCCTGTGTATATTTGGCTATGTCAGTTTTCTCTCTTTCTCATCGCTCTCTCACTCGCTCTCTTTATATCCCCCATTCTGCCTACTACCTTGTGTTTCGTTTTGTAATAGAGAACAAAAATAGACAGAAATAGAAGATGTAACCTTTCCAATTTTTAATCATTTCATTTCGGGAATAACGTTTTTCCCACGCCAGGTATAGAAAAGTTTCCATTAGAGTGGAGAGATGGCTAGCAAATAGACTACAGACGTAATGAAGGCGGGCGAGGCTCCCCAAACTAAATAAAGTTCCCTCCCTTGATGAATTAATAAGGGCTCTATGAAGACACGAAACAGTGACACGAGGGCCAAAAAAGGACTGGAAGACACCCTTGGTTTGGGTCTTTAACCCACGACCAAATCACATTACAGAAGGACAAACCTCCAGGAAATGAGCTTAATTCGGGGAAATTTGGAGCCAAATTGAAACAATTGTCTGGCCAAAATAAAATCTCTAGCATCTCGAAATCAGTTTTATATTCCTTTGTTTCGGTAGGGAGAGGGAACGAAGTATTATCTGGAGTGGAAGAGGGTTATGCAGATGTTCTCAGAATGGAAGATAGAAAAAGAGAAGATAGGTCGAGACTGAAAATGAAAACAGAAAGTGAAAGGGGGAGGGCAGAGAAACGGGGAGAAAGAAAAAGAACAGACGGACAACATAGAAGAAGAAGAAGAGACAGAGAGACAGAGAGACAGAGAGACAGAGAGACAGAGAGACTCAGAGAAAGAGAGAGACTGGTGAGGGGAAAAGGAAGACAGAAAAAAAAATAGAATGGACATAGAAGGTCGGTCAAAAGGAACGGTATGCAGTCATGGCTAGCAAAGGAGGCTGAGAGGGACACAAGGTCCCAGCGGACAGACGGAGATGCTTAAATAATAATCCCCCCCCCCCCCCCAAACGGGAGTCGATTTCACACCTTGTGCGTGCGACGGCGAAGCGCATAACTGCTACACCACAGATGCCTGCAGTTCTTGGGAGGAGAAAACACTTGAAATACAGATGGGTGAAAGATTAGGGAGAGGGAGAGGGAGAGGGGGAAGGAGATAGGGAGGGAGGGGGAAGGAGTGGGAGAGCAGGAGGAAAGGGGAGAGGGAGGGAAAGGGAGAGAGGGAGGGGAAGGGGAGGGAGGGGAGAGGGAGGGAGAGAAGGAGGGCGGGGGAGAAAGTGTCGACCCGGCGAATAGGGAAAGTAATCAGTAAATTGAGATCCATAGAGGGAAAAATGCGAGAATTAATGCGATCAGATCGGAGAGGGGGGCGGCTATCAAAACAGATTGAGAGATGGAGAAAAGGAGGCATACAGACAGACAGACTAATGGATACACAGCTAGAAGGGAAATGCGAGAGTTAATACGATCAAATGTTGGGAGAAGGAGTGGAAAGAATCGGCACTTATTGAAAGATGGAAAAGTGGACTCGAGGAGACAGATAGACCGTGGATACATAGATAGGGAGATAGGGGAAAAGACAAGGACGTATAGGATCTTGGAGTAAACACAACAAAAATTTTGTATCGATAAAATATTGAAGTGAAAAAGGCTGGAAAAAGAAGGTGATCTAAGAGTGGGAGAGTGAGGGGAGGAGAGTGAAAAGGAATGGGGTGGGAGGGGGTGATAGAGTATTGACGAATGGAGGGTGGGTGGGGTGGATGGAAAAACTATAGTAATTATTATACCTGTGTTCCTGAACCTGGGACTTTTTACGTAAATAGTTTACGCCCACGGAGGCATAATTTAGATAGTAAAGGAGGTCTGCCTTAAGGGGATAGTTAAGGAGGCCTGCCTTAAGGAGATAGTTTTTGTCCCTTGCCCGTTTCTATGAGACTGATGCCATCTGTTTAGTAGAAAAAGGTGCGTATGATAGCGTCCGATAATGAATTACGTACATAATTACCATAACCAGTGGCGGTGGGTAGTGAAGGGCTCAGGGGCTTGAGCCCCTACCCCCTCCTCACCCACCACCCCCAACTCAATCCCAAAGTAAATGAAAGTTTCTCCATAATGAAACAAGCAGTTGAAACCGTTATGACTGCACGCAATGAACACAGAGTGATCAACTTGGCGGCTTGCTCGCTTATCCAATCACTGTTGTCACTGCTTACAAACTATAGTAACCCAGCAGCCAATCAAATGTCTTTAGGGCTCAGCAAAGGTGAGCCCTTTTCCCACAGCCCGTCCTTAATGAAACTCTTCTTGTAAAAAGGTACAAGACTGGGGGAAAATAACACTGTACCGAGGGCTCAGGCTCTCCTAGCCCTGGCAATGGGGTGAAAGTTTACGACACACTTTCCCCCACTGACACAGATACCTATGCGCTCATTGGTTCTTTGTAGGGTGCGTTAAACTTTCTCGACTACACTGCCTAGTCCAGCTCATTTAAGTATTGTGCTTGAAGTGCTGTGTGTGCATGTTTGTGTTTGTGCCGCTGAGATTTAACAGTTATAAATCAGGTCGAACTACTAGTAAGGCAACTTTTTCATCACACGAAAACTAATTAGAGGAAATTTGGAGGTGAATCGGCTTCGTCCCCACCATCAACAAGAATTTAACTAAGAACAAAGAGATGGAAAACAAAGGCAACTCTTCTCGTTTGAACGGTTCTCAAACTGCCGTGGCTCACCGTGAGTATAGAAAAATCACCACTGTTTAAATATTATTGCTTGCTGTTTGGTGGTAAAGAACTGGATGCAACCTAAACCCCACCAAATTTTGGTCCTCCCACCGCCACTGATCATAACATATAAATGTTATGGATAGAGTTTCAAGGAATATAGATGTATGTCAAGGATCTGAAAGCAATGAAGATTTTAGATATTATGATGATGGGTGAGTGATCATGTGGGATGGTGTTTGTGTAAATTATTATTGAGGAGATATTATGCGTTCCTTCACTGTCAGCTGGGTTTTTTTCTTCATGTTAGCATTAGTCCTTTCTTCCTCTGCATGGGACGTCTGGAGGATCGTGCCTATTACGGCCAACCTGGGCTATTTGGGAAACATGTAAAGCGTCGCAGCTGAAAGCCTGAGATGCGTGATGAAAATTCTTCTATAGTCCGGGCAACACTAAAATGGACAACTTGTCGAGCTCATTACATCAAATCTAAGTGGAGAATCTCTCTGCTTTTTTTGCATGCACCTCTGAGTTTTAAAAGACCTAAAAAATCTCGAATAATTCCTACGTCCCTTCTCAAATGAGACATGTTATCGGAGACTCAGACCTAGAAAAGAGAGAGAGAGAGTTCTATCTTTTTCGT
>NW_004797855.1:61686-62551 GCF_000002075.1 Aplysia californica | reverse complement strand
GAGAAAGAGAGAGGGCTGCAGAGAGGGAGAGAGAAATAGACAAAGAGAGGGACAGAGAGAGAGAGGTAAAGAGAAGAAGAAAGAGAGAGAGAGAGTCTTCAGAAAAAGAAAACCACCATCAGTGGGTTATAATTCTTAGAAGGAGTGGCCCACTTGACGCAGAGTGGGTGCCATTGCTCCAGTAATACACATCTGGCCTGCGTTCGGCGACGCGAGCGACACTTTGATTTTGGTGCAAGGTTATTTCTCCTCCTCTTGCTCTCGTCTCAGGCTTATTTTAAGTTTCTCACTTGTCCATTTTCTCTTAGTCCCTCAATTACTCACTCACTCGTTTATTCAATCCCACTAACTCAGTCAATCAGTCAGTCAGTCACTCACTCACTCACCCAATCACTCACTCACTCACTCACTCGTTTATTCAATCTCACTAACTCAGTCAGTCAGTCAGTCAGTCAGTCACTCACTCACTCACTCACTCACTTACTCTCTCATTCCTTAGGCCGGTCCCAGAGTGGCTCTGTAGGTCTGACCTGTAGCTCGCTTGCTCGCACCGTGCAAATGAATGTATACATTATCGTGTGCTTTAAGCAGCGTCGCTGTGTCGTCTTTTTTTGTTTTGTCTGCTGAGCTGCGCGATGCGTCAGACGTGCTATTGAATAGTGTTGTAAAAATGGCGGAAAGGTGTCGCCTCGCTTCGTGTTTATTTCCGACTAAACTCTTCACAGATCATCAAAATCAAAGTAAGTATTATTAGGTGCTTTGCTATTAAATATTGATGCTAGCATCAACACTTGGCCACAAAATCACCCAGAAATGCACTTTATCATACTTTGAAACTTCGAATAGAGAGGTTGACCTAGTTTTG
>NW_004797855.1:57545-60504 GCF_000002075.1 Aplysia californica | reverse complement strand
CTCTCTGTCTCTCTCTCTCTTTCTTTCTCTCTCTCTTTCTCTCTCTCTCCCTCTCTCCTTCTCTCTCTCTCTTTCTCTCTTTCTCCATCTCTCATTTATTCAGTCCCTCACTCACTCACTCACTTTTTATCCACACATTAGGTCACTCACTCACATTTACCTACGCACTCACTCCTGTCTAAAGGCCGCTGGTATTTCATTTGGGGGATCAAGAGTAATCGAATGTAAATATTTTATACCCTCATCGAACCAGCTCTCTTCATTCATGAAGCCTGGTCCGCCAATCCTACATACCCAGTTGACTCAGTCTGTATGGAATGTTTGCGTCTCAGAAAAATCAATTGTATTATATATCATAAAACCTGGAGATTGTCAACCCGAATGTTCGGAGTTCGATCACCGCCTTCATCGGGGTTTTTTCCCTGTTTTCTACACTTTCTGACCTCGGGGTAGGAAGAAGCGAACATCTAATCTATAGTGCGGTCAAAAATTCTTGGCGCAACTTTTTGTCAAATTATATTTCCTCAACAATTGAACATAAAGTCTCCAACCTTTGCACAATGACTTGAATCAATGTGTCTTACGGATTAATATTTCTGTAAACGCTTGTTAGTTTTATTCTCGAAAAGTCCTAAATGAATACTAATTCAAAATCCTAGTGGGTTTTTCCTAAGATTTTAAAAGGTTTACAACTGGGACAATTCAGCTTTTAAAAGCAAAAAACGTCATTTTTTTTCTAATTTCGACATAACGTTTATTGAACGCATTTTTCGCAAACCTTTAGTTTTTTTTAAAGTATCTACTGTAAAATTAATTTCTTGTAACAAGTTTTGCCACTAAACGGGGTTATGACGCAGGCCATATTATGGGTGTATGCAAAATGTATGTGAGAAGCGAGAAATGCTGTGAACAATCCCAAGTTACGCGTGGCGGAGATTTATAGGCCTAGTACATTGTCATGTATTTCATAAAACTTTGTGAAGAAAGGTTTTTGAATCTAGTCTAAATTGTGTTGTGAAAAAAACAGTATGTTTAAATTAAGACAAATTGATACAAACTTCTGTGCAAAGTATGGGTGACACTGATTCACCCGTTAAAGAAATATTTGAGGATAAGTTGCGCCACATATGTTTGTCCTCTTATAGTCTTCTTGGATAAGTATTTTGAAAATTCGGAGGTCCCGTGCGGAAGTTTCGCACGTTTAGATCCCTCTGTGGCTCCAAAGTCGAAAAGATAAGCTCAGTCTCCTCTGCAAAATTAAAAATTATTTCCTACCCAAAACTGAAGCATTTCTGGTATGTATGAATAATACTATTATAGCCTACGTACCTTCGAAAATAACACAATGATACCTTTTAGGCAATGTATGATTCTACGATCTATATTATTAAAACAGACATGTACGTAAAATCAACTGCACTGTGAGGTCAGGATGTTAGTTATTACCTTAGCTCTAGCAGGGGCACTCTTATGAAGAAGAAAGACCAGAGATACTTAATGATGTTGTTGTTGTTGTTGTTGTTATCGATCCAGCAACAGCTGGGCCCTCACCCTTGTGTCCAATACCATGTAGTGATAAGTGCAGGCTTGCTGCAGTTGCTGTAATGTTCTATAGAATGCGTTGTTAGTGTTAGGTTAATGGTGAAATGGTATAGGTTTAACACCCCTATCACCATTGTTAGGCTATTTATGGGGCGGGCTCCGAAAGGCCTGAGCCAAAAAGGAATTCTGTGTAAAGAGCCTCTCCCAAGGACTGAGCCAAAGAGGAATTTTGTGTAAAGAGCCTTTCCCAAGGACTGAGCCAAAAAAGAATTCTGTGTTATGAGCCTTTCCCAAGGACTGAGCCAAAAAAGAATTCTGTGTAAAGAGCCTTTCCAAAGGACTGAGCCAAAAAGGAATTCTGTGTAAAGAGTCTTTCCCAAGGACTGAGCCAAAAAGGAATTCTATGTAAAGAGCTTTTCCCAAGGACTGAGCCAAAACGGAATTCTGTGTAAAGAGCTTTTCCCAAGGACTGAGCCAAAGAGGAATTTTGTGTAAAGAGCCTTTCCCAAGGACGCAACGTCGGACCGAGCTGAGGCTCGAACCCCCGAATCCGATATCTCATGATTACGAGCCCGGCAACCACTAGGCCACCGACGCCACACAAAAAAAGGACGAAAGATAGGACAATTTTTTTGGTGGGAAAGAAGGCCCAAACCACACCAGAGCACCCACCAACCACCCACGATCTCGAGAAAGCAGGCTGCTACGACTTTGTCTGTCATGGCCAAGAGGGCCAAGAGATAAACCAACAGAAAGACGGAAATACACGATAAAAAGTCTTCCCTCTCTGACCAACACGAGAACATAACACACGTCTCCTGCATGGGACCGCGAAGCTCCTAACTGCTGTACCACAGGCGCCGGTGTTATGGATAAATGCCTTTTATTAAACAGGCACATAGGGTTAATGCCCTTATTAATAATATTTAAGACGCAGGACTTCCGAATTTAACACCGAAAGGATCGAGCCAAATGGGAAATTCGTGTAAAGTGCCTTTCCCAAGGACACAACGTCGGACCGAGCTGAGGCTCGAACCCCCGAATCAGCAATCTCACGATTACGAGTCCGGTAGCCTAACCACTAGGCTACCGACGCCACTAAATGAACTGAGAGCCTTAGAAACGCCACAAAACGACGCGAGTTAAAGAATACCCAGTCTTAGATTCAAACTAGGACCATCCGCTCCGTAGCCCAGCATGATACCAACAGAGCCAAAGGAGCGCCCTTTTAAGCACTGTAAGGCAATTTCAAAGGCGTAACGATCAAAGCAGTGTCCATCTCTGATAGAACTGAGACAAACTGGAAGAAAACCTTGAAGAACTTTCCAAACTTCCCAGCTTCAAGAACGCCTGTGTGTATGTGTGTGTGTGTGTGTTTGTGTGTGTTTGTGTGTGTGTGAGAGAGAGAGAGAGAGAG
>NW_004797855.1:55206-57376 GCF_000002075.1 Aplysia californica | reverse complement strand
GTGAGTGTGTGTGTGAGTGTGTGTGTGTGTGTGTGTGTGTGTGTGTGTGTGTGTGTGTGTGTTTCAGGATGGAACAAGAGTTATTCGCTCTCCAACACAGCATGCAACCAAAGCACCCACGTATCAGAGGGTCAGAAGGTTTAGTCATCATCTTTGAAACTAATCCACGAAGCTCATAAAACAAATTCTGCGCAAAACGGTTTTCGTTTGAAATTACCAACATGCTCACAATGAAGTGTTCAGAAAGTAATAATAGCTTTTTTATTCGTCTCCAATGCGAAATCTGGATTACAGTAGCGGGTACAATAACTCAACTGCAAGAAAAATCTCAGAGATTACGTGCGTGCACAATATCTCACCGATAAAGACCTTTTTATCGCTGGTCGCCACAGTGTAACGTACTGTTTTATAAGCTACGGTTGTACTGATCAAACCTTCAGGAAGACATTTTAGAGACCTTTCATTTACAATTCATGTAGCAGAGGTGTCTAACATGTTTGCGCCTAAGCTCTCTAATCGAGCGCTCCTGCATCTTCCTTTGCAATACACAACACGACCTAAATTTGGGTGGATTTTACACCTAACGATAATTATAACACTGATGATAATAGCAACTATTATAATAATAATAATAAAATAATAATAATAATAATAACAATAATAATAATAATAATAATAATAATAATAATAATAATAATAATAATAATAATAATAATAATAATAATAATGATGATGATGATAATGATGAACATCATCATCATATTCATCATTTCTATAACGCCCACTCCCATATAATGTAACAGCTCTAGGTGCTTTACAATACCTTGATCTCAACATAAATTACGCGTACGTGAGCACGCATACATACACTCTCTCGATTAACGCTAATACGTATGAATTTGGTAGACGCCATGCATGTGACATCACACCACAATCAATGGCGGTATGCACGTGACTTGACAATCGGGATGATTGACGATGCTCGATATTGAAGCAGGTAGAATTAATAACTCTCCTGATATCAATAAATGTTTACTTCGTGGAAAAGGATAAGAACATTATCCTTCAGGCTCCAACCTTTGAATGGATTCAGCAAAAATAAGCTACTAGGGTCTTTGTTTGTTGTTGTTGTTGTTATTGTTTTGTTGTTGTTGTTGTCGTCGTTGTTGTTGTTATTATTTTGGGAGGGGGTTGGAGGGAGGATTGTTTGTTTGGGCTTGAGGGGGGGGGGGTTCTTTTAACTTTCTTGCTTTTTACACAGTATGTAAGATAATACATTTACCAGAGGGCAGACAGAGAACTTGAGACCATGAATTTTATTTAACGACAAATGAGCGACATTACACTCCCACCCCACGAGGTTTTTCTGTACGCCATCAGTGTTAGTTTACGTAAATCTTCAATCCGGCCTTCCCATTATATCAATATGGCCTCCGTAAACGCAAACTCTGTGTGGGTGGCCTTCTATGTATCCAGCTGTTTGGCTGATGAATAGCTTGTCATCAGCAATAAAACCAGCCCTGAGGCGAAGAGTGATTCATGGCTGTTCGTCAGAGAATCGTTTAATGGGTGACACGGAAGACCGACTCGCAGGTCAAGTACCCAGAACAAATGAAATGTGACTCATTCGTCCTTATACAAACCAAACACGCCCATCGCCTATTCGCAGCGAATCAATGTTTAACCCACTAGCCTAAATTCACAATCAATTGCTGTTCTGACCACTTTCATTCTTTTTGTCTACTCGAGCTACGAAGTTGTGCAAATATCCCACCACCTTCTAATGGATATTCTTTTCCCTTTTGTAAATATAATATAGCTGATAATACGTTACAAAGAAATATCAATAATCAGAGGGGCATGGGTGGGGGTCGCTTAATGTTAACCCTTTTTCTGTAGAACTTAGGTTTAGTAAGAATTTTAGGACACTTACAACACAATTAGGTCATAGGTGTCGAAGACTAGAGGTGCTCTGGTGTGGTTTGCTCCTCCTTTTCTATCAAACTTCTGGCATCCTTATATCTCGCTCTTCGTTTATTTGTATGTCACTTGGTTGTAACACCTCTAACCTTCGGCACTTTTGTGACCTAATTGTGTTGCAAGCGCGAGTAACTATTACTAAAACAAAGCACAAAAAAACGTTTGTTTCTTCACTGCTTGCCCCCCCTCC
>NW_004797855.1:51351-55106 GCF_000002075.1 Aplysia californica | reverse complement strand
CCCGACAAGGCAACGCGACTGACAAGTTGTCTTTAGGCCATTCCCAAAGGGGAAATAGGGGGATATTAACATGTTCGTAAGCACAGTAGAATTGTAAATGGGCTGATTTATCAATGTCATGCTCCTACTCTGCCGGAACAACGTAGGGGGAACTGTTGCTTTTTCATTCCTCATCCGTACTATCGTCATTTTTCCTCTACTTTTTTTGTATGTCACTCTTTTGTGAACTGCTATTCCCGAGGTGCCTTGATAGTCGTAGCAGACTTTGTGCTGTTGAGGCTAGAAAGGTGAGCAGAGTAAGGCTGATTCCCCGTTTAGACTTCTCTGTTGACATCCACCTCTTGGCGCTCATATGACCTTATGCAGTTGCGAAAGCCGCAAAACCTTACTCAAACTAAACCTCCCTGCTTGAAATACATCGTAAGTACCTGGGAAATGACACCTCATTCCGGTGCGTCTCTGATAGAATAGTGGACTAAGCCATAATTCTCTCTGTGTAATCTTGTCAAAATCAAAAGTAGAAAATGACAATATTTGACCACATAAATAGACAAACAAACTTTTTAAAAAAATACTAGAAGGCAAGCTAGAATATACGAGAGTGGTAAGACGTTAAAGACTAATATGGACTGACTGACAACATAAAGTCATACACAGCACGATCGTTGGAACACTGCACTATAACAGAGCCGCTGACTGACAACCAAAGTGATCGTTGCACGTAAACCTAAGAGACATCCGCCAAGGCAGAGATGAGACTTCCAACCAATGAGCCAATCAACCAACCAGCCAGCCAACCAACCAACCAGCCAGCCAACAAACCAACTAACCAACCGATAAATCCACTAACCAACCAACCACAAAACAACCAACCAGCCTACCTATATACCAACCAACCCACTAACCAACTAATCAACTAACCAACCTACTCATCAACCAGCCCACCAACCAATAAACCAGCCAAGCAATCAACCAACCCACTAACAAACAAACAAACAAACAAACAATCAAACCGCCATCCAACCAACCACCCAACCTACCAATCAACCAACTGGCCAACCAACCGATCAATTAATCTTGTTTTTCAGGTCCCAACCCAGACAGAATTGGATACACAGTCTCGGCAGAGAGACCGTGATAATCGGTGAACTGGATAGAACCGCAAGGAAATCGAACTCCGAGGTTTTACATACATCCAACGCAAAAGTCTGGTCATTATTTCACAGATGCTAAGGACAAGGGAGATTGAGGGTAAAAGAGAGAGGAGGGGAAGGAGGAGGAGGAGGATCTAGGAGGAGAAGGAGGAGGAGGAGAGAGGGGGGAGAAAGAAAGAGACAGACAGACACAAAGACAGACACAAAGACGGTCACAGAGGGAGGGAGAGAGAGAGAGAGAGAGAGAGAGAGAGAGAGAGAGAGAGAGAGAGAGTGAGAGAGAGAGAGAGAACAGGAAAAAAAGGAGAGGAAAAAGAGATAAAGTCAAACAGAGAAAGAGAGATAGGAAGAGAGAAAAAAGAGATAAATCGATAAATGGGAAGGGATGGGTATAGGGGGGTTACTTCAGCGTGATTGAAAAAAGTATATAGAATAGACAGACCAACGATCATTTGACCTTTTTAAAAAAGTTAGAATGATGGACAGAAACTACATACAGAGAGTTAAAAAATGTGCAAGACCCGCCAAAGGCACCCTCTAACCACCTGTACGGAGACAGACAGACAGAGATAAAGCGGACAAAAAGATGTAGAATTATCTTTAACGAGGGAACAGACGCTCAGCAAATGCAAACAGTTCCTTGCATTGTTATCGTGTCCTTTGTACTTTTCAATCTGTCGGCGACATTTGTGTCTGTTGTGCAACCCAGTCTTGTCCGCGTTTAAGATGTCAGATGGTGGTTTTTAGGTGGTTTTTTGTAAGGGGGTTTTTGCTTGGTTTTTTGTTGTTGTTGTTGTTGTTGTTGTTGTTGTTGTTGTTGTTGTTGTTGTTTGTTTTGTTTTTGTTTTTGTTTGGGGGGGGGTCTTTTTGCTTTTGTTTTTGTGTTTTACTGTGGGGGTGGGTTGTTTGATTTGTGGCTGGGTATTATGTTGGTTGGTGGTGGTAGTGGGGTTGATAGTGGTGGTAGTGGTGGTGTTTTAGTTTGGGGTTGTTTTTTATAATCGAGAGTTGTCTGTCAGGTTTTTCAGCAAATAAGCGGCAAAGGTATCAAGTAACAGAGAAGACATCGGACTTGCACGTAAAATGAACGATTACCGACTCGGTCGTTTCCGTTATTGTAACCTAAGGATTTCTCAAGGCACTTTACCGTGTTTTTTCCAATCCACCACTTCGCTACCTCAGAATTAAAAAGTTTTATCTGCTCAGTACCTAGTTTTAGAAATTTGGCATTTAAAAATGTTGAGTTTAAAACAATTCAAGCTTTTTCGAATGCAATTGTTTGAATATCTTGATGACGACTCCGAATAATCTTGCGACTCTGATAGAGCAGATAGAACATTTTGTTGTTTTTTTATGACATGGTCTAAGTAATTCACAACGAACAAAAATGTCGAATAAACTTTGTAATTTTAAGGTAGTGACTTTGCAACTGGTTATTTAAAATCGGCAGAGACAGGAAAGGTGGATGAAAGCCTAAGGGTTCAAACAAGCTTCAACATTGTCTGAACCCAGAAAACGCATGATTGAAATGAACAGACTGGTCCAAAAAAAAGTCATCACGAAGTCAGGTTGGATTGGGGGTGGGGAGAGGGGGCATGAATTTTTGGTTGAGTGGCTATAATTTACTCCGCGTGACAATGAAGAAGTGGCAATCTGCCATAGTCTTCTTCCACTGTTCATTGATATCGCTGATGACGTAAACGTCACGCATGACTTACACTTTTGTTTTGTCTGGGCGGTCGCTTTCGAGGAAGTAGTTTTCCTAAGCACTACCCCCCCCCTCCCCTCCCCTTTCCCTTTTTTCTGATAATTACTTCATTGATTATGCTCCAAAGGAGAGACATAACAAGTATCAGTACGTTTGAAATCAAGGAGGGTTTAAGAATGAGCCTTACTTTCAAATTTTAGTAAATTGTACAGGTGTCAAGGGGATACTCTTTTATGGTAGGGAATTTTATTCATTTTAAATTTTTGTGTAGATCCGCCTTAAGGCTTACTAGTCTATGATTTTCAACCACCAAACATCTGACATAGCTGATTTTCTGTAAAAAAAATAAACCATTAATCGTATTCGTTCTCAGTATTTCATTACATCGTGTAGGCATGTTTTTTAAAAAGCTAATAAGACTGAAACAGCTGGCACAAACAGCTCGCACATCACATTCCAGAGACAAAAAGAGGTGTTCGGCTGTTCCAAGATCTGTACACACCCCAATTAGTCTCTTAGTCTCTCTCTCTCTCTCTCTCTCTCCCTCTCTCTCTCTCTCTCTCTTTCTCTCTCTCTCTTTCTCTCTCTCTCAATCTTTCTCATACAATCTCTCTGTCTTCTCCTCCTCTCTCTCTCTCTCTCTCTCTCTCTCTCTCTCTCTCTCTCTCTCTCTTTCTCTCTCTCTGTCTCTCTCTCTATCTATCTATCTCTCTATCTCGTGCCAGTGAGAACTAAGGGGGAGAAAATAAGCAGTGCCAAGACAGCTAGCAGTCTTTCAGTAATAACAGCATAATGTACACTGATGTAGAGCAAACAAATCAGAGAGATAATGGTGGGGTCGTTCTCTCTCCCTTCCCCTTTCTCTTTCTCTCACTCTCTCTCTCTCTATATAT
>NW_004797855.1:49764-50882 GCF_000002075.1 Aplysia californica | reverse complement strand
CACACACACACACACACACACACACACACACACACACATCCAAGCAGACGTACCTAGGTAGATTTTTTTCAAGATCTTAATAACATAAAGAATGCTAAAACCGCAACGTAAAAACGATGAACGCAGACAGGTTAAGAAAATATTCATCGTTCGTTCGCAGAGCGAAAGCTGGAGAACGCAGATATATTTTGATTTTACACACCAGTTATTGATTGAGAATGTTCAGACGACATTAAGCATCTGGTTTTGAGAAGCTCTAATGGAAACTTTTCTTTTTATATTCATAACTTATCTGAAAAGAACATCTTGCTTTGAGACGGGAGGAGAGCTAAAAATGTCTTCTATGCGATCAATTCACAGACCACAAAAAAAACGTCTGATTGATTTTGTTCAGAATGCTCATCTCGGTTTTCTATTGGCTGCTTTATAAAGTTTGTTGGGGGTTTTTGTGAGTTTTGATTATTTGTTTGTTTGCTTGTTTGTTTGTTGTTGTTTTTTTGGTAAGGGGTACAGTTGTCGCTCTACTTGTTGTTGGTGCTGTTGTTATTATTGTTGTTGTTGTTGTTGTAGCTGTTGCTGTTGAAGTCATTGCTGTTGTCCTCGTTATTTTATATTGCTCAGCTTTTACTGTTAAATATTGGTCACGCTTTTTCTCTAGAAAGCAAGGGAGGGAATAGGATGTATGTAGCATTTTTTTTTCTTTGCCGAATGTTCTTCGTTCTTTGCACTTTCTTTCGTCACTGTTTGAAAAAAAAGAACTTTTTGCTAGAATTTCAACAAACAAAATTCATATTCTGATATTTCCATTTGCTTGTCTGGGATATAAAGTTCACTGAACAAAGAAATTCTTTCAAAGTTTATAGTTCTGTCTCCAGACGTGTTTTTATTTCTTTTTTCTGTTTTTATCTTTCTCAGATTTCCTTTGGTAAAAGCTGTTTGTCGTTCCTGGTGCCACGATAATGCGGCTAGTGACCATTTCAGCACTGATCGTTCCAAGGTGAGTATACACAATCTGAGACAGAGGGACATTAACATAGAGGGAAAGACAAGAACACACACGCACGCGGGCGCGCACCCACACTCTCTCTTTCTCTCTCTCTCTCTCTCTCTCTCTCTCT
>NW_004797855.1:43663-47530 GCF_000002075.1 Aplysia californica | reverse complement strand
CCAAAACTTGCTAGTTTCACTTTGATTTTTCAAAACTCAAGTAGGGTAACTCTGTTCGCAAAGAGTGCGCTTTTTTGAAGAGGGCGCCATCAAATTTTGAGGACACTTTTTTAATTGGCCCAAAGAGAGAAGTGGCCCATCTTGTTATGTACTATCTTTGCTTTTATTTACCAATGAAGAGCGCCGTATCGCATGATGATACAATGGTATATCACCACCAGTGACGTCAGTTACCAGACCCGACGGTTTTCACCTTCATATTAGCATTAGGCTACCTTAGAATTGCAAAGTTGTATCTGACATTTTGGGCCGTTTTGAGTTACTTAGACCATGTGGTCCGAAACCAAATGTTCTATCTGCTCTATCAAAATCGTAAGATAAACGAGATGAAATGTATAACACCACACGTATAAAAAAGATTTTTTAAAAGCCTTATAAACGACCCACACCCCTTTCTATGCAAATTGTAAGATCACGCAACAGCAGATATGTACCTCCAAAAACAAAGAAAGAAAGATAAAAGAAGTTGTTTACCATCCATCATAAGTCTTTTGTCAGAATGAGCATAGATATGTGTTGCTCTTTAGAGTATGTATCTATATATAACTCCAAAGGTCCTGTAATTAAATTCCTGTATGTGGTTGAATGATGCATCTGGTGTGAATGAACATTTTGTCAGCTTTACTTCTCTTTTCATATGGTATTGAATTTTAATGAGAGCAACATATAATTAAAATTTGTATGTATACCTGCCTGTGTTTTATGGTCCTGTACAGCCAAGAAAAATTTCCCTCTGGGATAATAAAGTATTACATATAATATCTTATCTTTTCTTATCTTAATTTTGGAGTCTTTATCAAGATATTCAATGAAGTGCTTTCAAAAAAAATTTTAAATTATTAATTGTTAAACTAAATTTTTTAATGTCAAATTTGTCGAAACTAAGTACTGAGAAGATAAAACTTTGTAATTCTATGGCCGCAAAGCTAAATTTTATGTTTTTGTGTTCAGAGTACAACGTTTGTTTAACTAATCTAAGACAATTTTCTTTTGTTTTACGTTCCATAGACATGGATCAAACAGGCATAAAAGCTCTACTGATTGTCAAGTTTGCTTGCCATCTCCTCAACAGCTGCCAAATCTGGCTTCTAAACGGTCTAGACAAGAAGTATCTTGCTCGAATCTTGCCAAATTGGCTGAGGGTTTTTACCTCAACAAACTACCGAAGACACGAACACAGCTGCTTAGCCGTCTATCTGATGAACAGGCCTCACTTCTTAATGGATTTTCCATTCACTTTGGGGTGTGGTTTTTTTGTGGTTGTTGTTTGGGGAGTTGTTTGGTTTGTTTGTTTATTTGTTTTGTGTGTGTGGTTTGTTTCGTTTTTAGTTGCTGTTATTTTTTTTGCTCTTGTTTTGTTGTTTTTTGGGTTGTTTTGTTGCTTGTTTGTTTTGTTTTTTGTTTGTTCGGTGGGTTTTTTATTTGTTTGTTTTTGTTTTTTTGTTTTTTTGTTGTTGTTTTTTTCTTTTTTTTTGGGGGGGGGGGTAAAGTAAAGCAAACAATGATAATAAGTTTTCAGTCTCACTTGTTCAAGACGAACATCCACTGTCGAAGAGAAAAGTTGTCGTATGAGGCAGTTGGTCCTCATGGGAGATATTAATATAAGGATTAAACCCAAGTGGGGAAGTAAGGAAGTGGACGTCTGTATTGATGGTTCTTCTATTTTTTTATTATTATTTTGGGGGGGGGGGAAGTGTTTTACGGCCATCACAACTGTATAAGGTCTTAATATTATGAGCGCACGGGACACACCAAACATTTTCAGGCGGTAGGAAGTTTTGAATTTTGCCCGGGTGGCGGCTGAAGCCTAGTCTTGTTAAAGTTGGACCACCAAGAGATTTTTAACGTGCGCAACTTGCACACGGGACCTCCGAGATTTATCGCCTTTGTCCGAGAAGGCTAGGTGTGGATCTTACCTACCATAAGATCAGGGGTTTGGCTGAAAGACAGCAGTAAGAAGGAGCCAAGGAGAAACAGAAGAAAAGCTGCAGAAAACGTCAGGAGCCCAGATGAAGAGGCAAAGAAGGTGAGGGGGTGGGTGAGGGTGGGTGAGGTCAGAAAGTTGAGTCGAAAGCAGACGACAGAACACTGTTAGAGAGCAGGAAAGGATTTGAAAGGAGAAAATTGAGTAGAGAAGAAAATGTTCCGTCGGATCCGGATTCGAACCCTAGACCTATTGAATGAGAGGAGAACACCTTTACCTCTAGGCCACGATAGCCCTCTATGAATCTTCTGGAAGGAGGCCGGTCCACAGCAGGTAATTAGACTGCGGTTTTATGAGCCTCGGCTCAACCATTCGTTTTCCTTAAAGTGCAGTGAGTTATAAATTAATCCTGATTGCTTTAGAACGGTCAACCCCGAATCCCTTAATATTCGCGAGCTGAAATTATTATTAAGGTCGCTCAAAAAGTTTAGCCTCCTCTTCAATAACTTCTAAACTATTCAAGATATCTTCATGAAATTTGTACACAATTGACTTTCAATATGTATACTCTCAAACCCAAAAAAACAAAATTATGCTATGATGTCAGATCGTTATGCTATTGCTGTATTATTTTCAGCTCTATGTCTTCGAATAAAGGGATATTCTTGCCAATGCTTACCCCACTTATCTTGTTTACTATTGCAATGCCTGCAGGGTACAGAAAAAGCGACTTGCGGACTGGTTCAAAGCACGAATAAAGTCTACAATGTCCCTCAGCAGGAAAACAATTTCATTTCTATTTCTTTGAAACATTGAAGCGTCTTTCCTTTGTCCCTTGTAAAAGCCGTTTGGTTTTGCTCTGCTTCTTTGTGTTTTCTTTTTCGTTGTTTTCGTGCTGAAATAGACTTGTAACAATTATTTTCACCCAGTGTTTCTCTATAATAATGTTAAAAGATAAACAAAAATCAGCAAGAATCTGTTGGAATTGGCACGACAAATTTTTGTCTTCATAAAATTGTTGCTTGGCAATGAAATCAGACATGAATTGTTTAAAACAAGCTGTCTGGAAGCAGACAGGTAATTGGAGTGAAATCCAGCCAGCGTAAGACATTCGGGTTTATCTGGTTTCAGGTGTTTAGCAATTTCAGACCTTAATTATTTTTTTTTATTCCAGATACGCCCTCGCACAAAGAGAAAAAACCAAATACTGGAAAGAGGGTCAGCAAGAGCATTGGGGTTCTAATAGCGTGGGGGCGTCTTGCTTTCTCCTGAGTTTTGGTTGGGGTTTGTTTATATTTGGAAGGGGGTTGTTTGTTTGCTTGTTTGTTCGTTTCTTCGTTTTATTTCATTTTGTTTTGTTTTGTTTTAGTTTTTTGTTGGGAGGATTTTTTATGGGGAGGGCTTTTTCTGTTTTATTGTTTGTTACAACAAAACAATGCTATGACTAAAACAATGCTACAATGAACTAATTCCCCAGTCTGCCACAAATATAAAGTGAACGGGCTTTCCAGGCTTTTTTTACGCTTTTCATACTACGGGATGTGGGATTCTATTGTCCTAGGAGAAGGAGAAACAGGCGTTTTTCCGAAATTTGGAAATTTTTATCGAAATCATATTTTTGGGCTCAACCTCTTTTATGTCCATATAAAAACACAATTCCGTTTAATTTTACTTTTTTTTTAAACATTGATTAAAGGCACAAAATAGGTCATTTTTCAGTTTTCAATGACTCTTTAGCTATTTGAGTTACCAAACTTTAGCTTCCATTTTTCAGGACATGCTATTGACAAGTAGACATTGACAGCAATGTATCTCGACTAACTGAGGACAACTCACTGGATTCTCTCTCTCTCTCTCTCTCTCTCTCTCTCTCTCTCTCTCTC
>NW_004797855.1:36104-43563 GCF_000002075.1 Aplysia californica | reverse complement strand
TCTCTCTCTCTCTCTCTCTCTCTCTCTCTCTCTCTCTCTCTCTCTCTCTCTTTCTTTCTTTCTTTCTCATTAGCCTTCTGTCTCTCAAATTTTGAAAACTTCATTGGAATACTGTTGAAATGCACTAAGCCCAGAAAATAAGATGTTACAATGGAGAGAAAAAAACGTTCATTCTTTTTACAAAATTGTACGTAAGTTGTTTTTTTCCCTTGTTTCTTTTTCCAACATTTAATATTTGAATGCAGACAAAATATTTTTTGATCATTTATGCAACCAATACCACAAATTCAGAAAACTGCTATTAAAAAAAGAATTCAAAATCTTTGGTTCAGTAAATATTAACCGTTGGCACACGATGTACTCATTGTACTAGATCGTGAGATTAAAATATGTGGCACGACGTGGTGGAATCAGGTGCTCGTCAATTTTGGGGCATTTGAGGTTATTGGTATCATCTTAGAGCCTGTTCATTTACTTTACTTCAGGTTTTAAAAAAAACATCAATCTCTGTTGAATAGAAGTAGAGATATTTGCGATTCAAGGAGGTGAGGGTGGCCTGGTTTCAGAGATAAAAATAGTGGGAAAATGGCCGCCAAAGTTTGTTAATTTCCATTTCTTGAGTCATTGGAAACTGAAAATTTACAGTTTTTGTACCTTTAATCAATGTATTTTCAGTAAAATCCACACTGCTATGTGCTTTTAGATGGACGTAAAAGGTGTTGAGCAAAAAAAAATTTTTTTTTAATTGCCCAACAGAGAGGGGAAAAAAATACCAGTTTCTTAGATTTCGTTATTTATTATTTTGACGAGCGCCTGATTACATCACAATGCCACACATATGTCCACGTCCAATGTTATTTAAGTGGCGGGACCTCAAAACTTAACATTCTCCTCAAGCCGGATATGAAATACTAATACAGTACCCAGATGGAAGTTCCAATGAGATCTCTGCAGCCTGTGGAGAGAAATGCAGCAACTACGATGCAGAAATGATAGCAATTGAATCAGCACTGTACCATCTCCGTACAGTTTTTGACACTCATTCTGGAAAAGCACAGAGCATTGTGATTTTCACTGACTCACTATCAGTAATACAAGCCATAGAAAATGACCATCATCTAAACCAAGATTTGACCCATATACTGTTTGGATCCCATCATCTGATAACATTCTGTGGCATCAACCTAGTAATGCAGTGGGTCCCTGGACACTCAGACATACCTGGAAATGACAGAGCAGACACACTTGCCAAACGGGGATCTATACAGGAACAACCCAACATTCCAACTTCATACAACACTGCAAAACAAATCATCAAAAGCAACAACAAACAAGATTGGATGAACAGATGGGCCCCGGGAAAGACAGGCAGAGCAGTTTTCAAACATATGACCACAAAAAAAGGAATGACAATATCAACCGCCTTCAGAGAAAGAAACAGACCACGATCTTCTGCCTACGAACAGAACATATACAGCTCAACTTCCACCTGAACAGAATAAACCCGGAACTTCCCCCAATGTGTCCCTTGTGTGACTATGCATATGAGACTGTGGATCATCACCTGTTCCACTGCACAGCCCTAAATGACATCAGAGCTACCCTTCTCCCTCCGAGACCTAACATTGACAACACACTCTATGGAACTTTACAGCAACTGCAGCAAACCTGCACTTATCACTACATGGCATTGGACAGAAGGGCGAGAGCCCAGCTGTTGCTGGATCGATAACAACAACAACAACAACAACAACAACAACAACAACAACAACAACAACATTCTCCTCCAGTAGAGTATAGCCTTGTGGGGCCAAGAGCCTTAAAACTCCCCCTCTCCTCCCCACCCCCTTCCCAACCCCACCCCGCAACAGCGAAAGTTCATAATTGCCCCCTTTGGCATTCATTCAAACCATGCTAAAGCATACCGGAGTCTAACATTATACCGCCTTGGCTAACGATGCACCCACGTCCAGTCAGGCTTTACAGACATGCAATTTTTTGCTGAGTCGCCCCTGGCACTCTTTCTGTTCTGTTTTGTTTGGGGGGGGGGGGTTGTTCTACATTGTTTTGTTTTTCCCATGGGCAAGTGTGTTGAAGTAAACAATTGCACCGTCTTTCTTTGAGCCAAGAATGTACAAGCCTTGTTTTGTCTGGGATACCCCCTGCCCTCCCCCCCCCCTAATCCCTTGCTCTTTTTTTCTGGAACAGTGCGGATTATGTAAGCAAAGGCTACAATCCAGGCCATGGTTTTGTATAATTCTGTTTAATAAATGGCTAGTTATTCTGTTTAATAATATCCCCCACTCCCGAATGAGGACTTTCTATCTATAAATCTATCAATCTAACTATCTACCTGTGTATCTATCTATCTATCTATCTATCTATCTATCTATCTATCTATCTATCTATCTATCTCTTCCCTTTCTTTCTTCTTTCTTTTTATATGTCTGTCCTCCCATCTCTCTCTTTCTCTCTCTCTCTCTCTCTCTCTCTCTCTCTCTCTCTCTCTCTCTCTCTCTCTCTCTCTCTCTCTCTCTCTCTCTCTCTCGTTCATTCTATCTACCTCTCTCACCCTCTCTCTCTCTCTTTCTTCTTACTTTCTATCTTTCTATCTATCGATCGATCTATTGTTTTCCTGAAGCATAACGAATAGTGTAAGCAAAAACTCAAACCAAGCCGATGTGCCCAATATAGTTTCTAAAACGCCTACATGCTTCACCGTGGACACTCCCAAACATCGCATTACTCATGTATGGTCACTTTTTGGAACAAAGGGTGGGGGGGCTATCCCGGAAGGTGCTGTTTTGAGAAAATCAAAGGTAACGTTTTTGGACCCTTGTTCAGTATATTTAAAAAACAAGGAGAGTTTTCTCTATAACCAAACAAATATACACAACAATGAAACCAAACTTCTCCTATAGGTAGGGCAATGCTCACTTTTGGTGTATATTCAAGATTTATGGAAACCCCCGAAATCTGGGTTAGCCCGCTTGTCCTTAAAAACGACCGTGTAGACTGGTAGATGGGGAAGCCCATTCTCTTTTGAACTAGAGTTGCTCTTAATATTTGTCGATCGCAGTTCCGTTTATTAGTTCGCCCCTTTATTGTACGGTTTAGCAGTATTTTACATACAGGTATTTCCATCTTCTATCTTTTTCTTCTTCTATCCCGTTGTTGGGGCAACTGTGGGGGCACAACAGCATCCGACAACCAGCTCTCGCCATTTCTTTCTGTCCTCTGCTTTCCTCAGTTTGTCACCCATCGTCTTCCTTGTCCACTCTGTGATGTTATCCTCCCATCTCCTTCTCTGCCTTCCTCTCTTTCTCTTTCTTTGCACGGTTCCTTGTAGGATTGTTTCAATACGTAAGAGTAAATAAACAAAAGATTATTTCAACGAAGTGAAGAGCGGAACTAAGAGGGGTATTTTCGTTTAGTAAGACCTCCACGATATTTGCAACCCATTTTATTCATTTAAAAGCCTTGCAAGTACCAAATATCAAAAGTGTTACTAGAGAGAAACAAAGAAAAAATGAAGCGATAAAGACAAAAGATAGATTTTACTAGGGAAGAAGACACAAACCACACGAGAGCACCCGTCAACCACCCTGTAAGGGAGATGAACTTGTGCCGTTTTGTTTCGTGTGTGTAGAGGCAAGCACATTGACACGATAACGGCCACCTTTCTTACTTGACCTTTTCGTTCCTTTTTGTACGGTTAGATGATAATGGGAGATGCAATTTTGGTCAAAAGCTAAGTGAATAGCTTTTGTTGTAGATATATTATTCTTGTGTATGTATACATAAACATATTATATATATGATAATTATTATTATTGTTGTTATTATTATTATTATTATTATTATTATTGTTATTATTATAAATAGCCTCGAAAATGACTTTCCCAAGGACACAACGTCGGGCTGCTGATGGGATTCGAACTCACGACCTTACGGTTGCGAGTCTGAGAGCCTAACCACGAGGCCACCGACACCACCACGTATGTATGTATGTACGTGTGTGTGTGTGTGTGTGTGTGTGTGTGTGCGTGTGTGTATGTGTGTGTGTGTGTGTGTGTGTGTGTGTGTGTGTGTGTGTGTGTGTGTGTGCATGTTTGAGTGTGCGTGTGTGTTTGAGTGAGCGTATAACTATACTTATTTAGCCTAAAATTTGGGGTCCAAAAAAGATTGCCACCCAAGACAACCAGGTAACAGAAAAAAAATATATTGTACGTTTCTGGGGTGTTACAATGCTGACGTAGAAGCCGCAGTGCATGAGTGGGCGGGTTCGATCTGTTGTTTTGTGTTTCGTTCAATTACTATACATTAAATGTTGTATGTTGTCGGGTGGTCTGGTGTGGTTTGCTCCTTCTTGCCTATCAAGCATCTTTTGTCCTGATCGCTCTTCCTTCTTTTTTGCGTTTGTCACTCTCTCTCTCTCTAATCTTCGGCACTTATATGACCCCTATTGTGTTGCAAGTGCTGTAACACTCTTACGAAAACTAAACTAAATACATTAAATCTGTGTGATATGATATATTAAAAGAGAGGTTAGAGATATTGTTATGTGTCAATTAGAGCTGTTTTGTACCTGTATTTTGTTGGGGGATTTGCACTTGCCTTACCAAAAATTCCAAGACGTTCTTTCTTATTAGAAGATAGCGAAACATAAAGCGATGAAAAAATGAATGCATTGATTGACTGATCGATTGATCGATGTGCTGATCGATTGAAGTATTTCATTTCATACTGTTCTCCAAGATCGATCCATCGATTTGCTGGTGGGCAAATGGGTTCGCCGATGGGATTTCATTGTTTTCACGAACATAATTGGAAGCCGTTTTATTGACAGCGGAAATGACCCCCGAGTGTTCGTATTATTGCACGTGTTTTACAGTGCCATCGATACAATTTAGATAACTGAGGAGGCTGCCTGGTTGCCTCGACCCTGAGTGTCAGGTGGGCCAGGGCTGGGTGTGATTGTGTATCCCGGTAAAAAGATAGAGATACTTGAGGAGTATCCGTGGTGTAAAAGGTGTTCTGGCATCCGATCCGGACAATGAGGATTGTCTTGTTAGTGAGACAACTTCTGGGCCTTCGACATAATATTGTGGTAGGGTGGCCAGTTCCTTTCCACGCCACCTTTACATTCCCAACTCGAAGGCAGGTACCCATTACCGCTGGGTGGGCAGGAGAGGGCAAAATCCTTATAAAATAGCAGAGATGCTAAAGTAAAGCGTCCTGGTGTATCCTTGTATAAAGACAAAGATACTAAAGTAGAGTATCTCTGGTGCGTCCCTATAAAAGACAAAGATACTAAAGAAGAGTATCCTTTATTATGCACACTTGTATAATTGACAGAGATGCTAAGGTGACGACTCCCTGGTATGTCTCTACAAAAAGATAGAGATACTAAAGTGTAGTATCCCCCTCCACACACACACACACACACACACACACACACACACACACACACACACACACACACACACACACACACACACACACACACACACAAAGTATAGTATCCCTGGTGTATCCTTGTATAAAGACAGAGATACTAATGTACAGTATCCTTTCTATATCCTTGTATAGAGACAGATATTAAAGCAAAGTTTCCCTTTTGTATCCTTAAATCAAGACTGAGATACTAAAGTACAGTATCTTTTCTGTATCCTTGTATAGAGAAAGAGATACTTGAGTAGAGTATCCCTTGTGCATCCTTGTAGAAAGACGCAGATACTAAAGTAGAGTATACCTGGTGTATAAAAAGACAGAGATACTAAAGTATTGTTTGTTTGTTTTTGTAAAGTGTTTTACGGCGCTCGCAACTGCATAAGGTCATATGAGCGCGCGGGACACACCTAATATTTTCAGTTGGTAGGAAATTTTGAACTTTGCCCGGGTGGCGGCCGAGGCCTACTCTTATCGATTTTAGACCACCAAGGGATCTTTAACGTGCGCAACTTGCACCGCAACTTGCACACGGGCCCTCCGAGATTTTTCGCCCTTGTCCGAGAAGGCTAGGTGTAGATCTTTCCTACCAGAAGATCAGGGGTGTGGCTGAAAGACAGCAGTAAGAAGAAGCGAAGGAGTAGCAGTAGAAAGGCTGCAGAAAGAATCAGTAGCCCAGAGGAAGGGGCAAAGGAGGTGAGGGGGTTGGGGCAGAAAGAGGAGACGAAAGCAGACGACAGAACATTGCAAGAAAGCAGGAAATGAGGTGAAAGGAGACAAACTTTGAGAAGAAATTTTTTCGGTCGCTACCCGGAGTCGAACCCGAGACCTTTTGAATGGGAGGCCAACACCTTAACCTCTAGGCCACGAGAGCCCCATACACTAAAGCATCTCTGGTGGATCCTTCCCACTACTGACAGTAGTTGTCCTACTATTTTACACTATTTTAGGAAGGGCAGGTCAACCAAAGTGGTCCAGAAGCTTACCAAATTGATCTGCTAGGCGGAGGTGCGAATTTGAGACAATGATCTAACCCAGATCACTTCCCTCGTTCTTATTTAAAGGTTTTTACAGATAAAAACGTCTTCAGTAGAGGCCCAAGTTACCTGTCTTTGAATTGGTCTATACTGTGTAGGAGAATGTGCGGGCTATTCAATCACTACAACAGCAGCAACAACAGCAGCAACAACAACAACAGCAACAAAAGCAACAACAACAGCAACGACAATGACGGAGACAACAATAACAACAACAACAACAACAACAACAACAACAACAACAACAACAACAACGACAACGACGACGACGACGACGACGACGACGGGGACGACAACAACTACATCAACAACAACAACAACAACAACAACAACAACAACAGCAACAACAACAACAACAACAACAAAAATGACAGCAACAACAAAATCAGCAAGAGGACAAAAGTAGTTTTCGAGTACGGACCCCGTTTTGTGGATGAGATTGTGTAAAACTTGTACATGTACAATCAAACCCCATCCCAGGAGGGAAAAAGCCATTAACGACAGACAAAATAATTATCATGACATGTGTAATCGATCTATAAAAACAAGGGTCAGTGCCACTCCTAAATAAAACCCGTTGTGAATACTAAAAATAGAAACTCACCCATAATATGTGTAATATCAAGATTAATTAACTTTTATATCCAAACATTTCAAATTTTTTCAAATTCCCACTGGAGGGAGACAGTACTATCGTAGAGCGAAACATAAATTGTATGTTCACATGTAAATATAAACAAAGCATTGGCCATTAGAAATGCCCATCAGAGATGGGATTAGAAATAAATAAGCCTTCATGTAGCATTTTTGGCCAGAATTTGTTTTGGTTTTTCTTTTATCAGTTGGTTTGTTCGTTTGTTTGAGTGTAAAAAGGTCATCGGCACAAAATGGCCAGTTGACCTTAAAGTGAAAACGAGACGGAGAAACAGAAATAACAACAGATGAAAAATGGGGCAAAGCGACCGGTCACG
>NW_004797855.1:34585-35597 GCF_000002075.1 Aplysia californica | reverse complement strand
ACTGAGAAAGATGACAGAAGATGATAAGGGAGAGGGGGGTCATTTTTGGCCAAATTTTAGCTGACGTCTTTTGTGAACGGTCCCTAACCAGCAGCATTCTGCAACCCCCACTTTTTTACTTTTTGGACACACGAGTACTGGTACAATATTTGTCCATACAATCGAATGGTTCAATTATCTCAGTGTGTGGTGCGTGCTTAACATTGGTTTGAAACAAAATTGTTGTCGCTTTGGTTTTATTAAGGCATCGTTTAAGTATGTATGTATTTCAAACAGCGATATGACCGTGTACTCTAACGTCGTTATCCTATGTAACAAGACCAAGAAGATGGAGAATCTTTGAGCCTCCCTTTAAAAAAAACACACAAGGAAAAAAAACGAAGTTCGATAACAAATTGTTTCTGAATTAAATTTAGGTCATATGCATCTAGTCCAGACACACAGTTTGTATTGAAATATCATATTCCATCGACACTCAAGTGAGCATAAGGGGAACATAACAATACTATTTGGTTTCTGTCTGAAAATTTTGAGATGAGAGTAAACATTAATATGTTAGGGGCCAGAGCATTTAATCTGTAAGGAAAGCCCAAGAGAATTTTTTTTTAAGTGTGAAGAGCATGCGGATAAGGAAAGACCCATACAACCCGGCATGCATTATAAATGATAAAGAGGGAAACACCATTCTCGGCAAACATGCAATCAAGAAAAGATGGGAAAATTACTTCCAAGAACTGCTCAACCCAGACGCTTGCCACGGACAACAAGTAAAGTTCCAACTATCCTATGGAAATCAAACAGATCCACCAATACTTCCCAGTGAAATAGAAAAGGCACTCAAGACCAGCCCCAAGAACAAAGCCCCAGGACCAGATGACATCACAGTGGAAGCCATAAGAGCTTCTGGAAACACCGGTATACTGCGGCTGAGGCGTATTTTCAACAGAGCCTGGGAACAAAGAAAATGCCCAGAAGACTGGCAGAAAGCCATCGTGGTACCATTATGGAAAAA
>NW_004797855.1:28258-32775 GCF_000002075.1 Aplysia californica | reverse complement strand
CACTTCCATGCGGAAAACCGATCACAGCAAAGAACCCCCTTCTCCAGTATAGCTGTAATCCCTCAGTAATGACGAGGGAATTGAGGAGTATTGGCCGAAGGATAGGCTGTCTGTTGTCTCCCAAGTACTTCTGTGGGCCAAAGACCGTGCTTGTTTGTGTTTGTGTGTGTGTGTGTGTGTGTGTGAATGTGTGAGGGTGTGTGTGTGTGTGTGTGTGTGCGCGCAGGCGCACGTGTTTTTGTGTGTATGTCTGTGTGTGGTGGAGAGAGAGAAAGAGAGAGTGTGTGTGCGTGAGTGTGTGTGTGTGTTTGTGTGGGTGTGTGTGTGTGTATGTCCGTGTGTGATGGAGAGAGTGAATGTATGTGTGGATTTGGGGAGGGAATTTTTTTGTTGACTTTACACTGTTCGGAGTGTTGTTTTTAGACGCTTTCATCGGTTAAGCCCCCATTCAACATAATTTAAATCATTAGATCATTTAGGGGGCGACCTCAATGCTACCTGTAAGGGTCAAACCTGGGGACTGAGAGGGAAACAACAACACTCGTACAGAAGGATAAGATACTCGGAAATCGAACTCGGATCCTCTGCTTGTGACGGCCAAGTCACTACACGACAACCATTGTTGACTAAAACTGACTGATAGTAAAATAGTCTTAGCTTCACAACACCTACCTACCAGTCACATCTGTATTGGACTTATAAAAAAGGGAAGGGGGCATAAGTTGTAATGTAATTGTCATGCTAGTGTTCGTATTTAGTATGAGGTTTTACGTTGCTCGCAACTGCATAATAAGGTCATAGGAGCGTGTACCAGTGTTTAAAAAAAAGCACTTCTGTTGATGCTTAAAAAGATTCTCTGCCAAAATCCAAATCAAATGAAAATGAAGTGTGTGGGTGGTTCATGCGCCTGGTAGGTGCTACATATCATTTAGGTTATTTGATTGTTTACTGTATGTCTATTGTGCACTTGTTGTCCTCTCTTTACTTTAACTGTTACAGCGACTATGTTATTCTCGGTACTCAAAGACAGAAACAAACAAACAAACAAACAAACAAACAAACAAACAAACAAACACAATACTTAGTTTAAAAATACATTATTCTAGTCCTTATTTTTCAAAGTTGGGACGTCGAATTTCTACCAATGAGTGAACCGTTCTCAGAAAAAAATACATTCAGAAGCTATAAAAAATATTGTATTCCTTACTGGTGCTTTACGACGCAAAATAAAGTTACTTTTACGGATATGCTGATGAATACCTCGCCCCAGACACGTTTCTATGGGCATGATTAATAAATTAGGCGTTGCTATGTGAGCTGTAGGAATTCAAATAAGTGAGATAGTATTATATATAATATCCAATAAGGTTCTCTTCGAGACTGCGCTTTTCTTTCCGTGGGACTCTCGGGGTCAGATATCAAACCAACGTAAATGTTGGTTTTTGTTTTAAATATAAGAGGTGACAGGTATTTAAAAATTTTGTCTGGTATATAATACCGTCTCGGCAGATGCTGCAAGATAGATAGATAGATAGATAGATAGATAGATAGATAGATAGATAGATAGATAGATACATACATATCAGGGGCGGCTCGTCCATAGAGCACGGTCGTGCACTGCCGCCCAAAAATTTTAATACGCACAACAACCACAAAGAGATAATAAAAGAACCTTTTCCTTCCACCTTCCACCTTCCAACCAGTTTTCCTTACAAGTTCCTCGCCAGAGCTTATTCGTTCATTACAACATCTATAACTCTACAACATCTACTATAACATATCAAGTTCTTGTGCTTCACCCAAGTAAAAAATAGCAAGTTCAGTGGTGTAATCTATCTCGGAAAATGCTCTATGGGTCGACCCAAACAACGATGATGTTTTGACCGAGTTTCTTAGTTCATAAATATTAATAAGGCGGCACAATCTAGATGTGCACCAGCCGAACAAAGCCCATAGAGGCAGTCTAAAAATAACGCGATCTCATACCAGTCCACGACAGCCTACACAATTCAATGCCCGTATTATGATAGCTTTGGAGCAATTCACCGGAGTGCTCAAAGTGATGTGCGATTGATCCAGTGTCTTGCCATTTATATCTCTAGCCCCATCTCTGTAACCCTGAACTTGAGCGAGGTCAACATGACGTAATTAAGTCACTGTGTTAGAAGTTGGAGTGGTGTCGCGGTGACAGTTTTATTTCTCGAGTGTGTATTCCAATGCAGGATGAATGAAGTTGATTGCAAATAAAATCAGTTAACCAAACAAAGTAGCAGGAAGAAGGTGAAAGAATTAGGTCCTCACCAACCGAAAGATATAAAAATAATACAACCAACAAAAAGTGGAGTGGCTTACAGTCAGCGTAAGCAAATACTCACTGTAGGCCTGCTGTTTCTCCTGTCTGCTTTTTGGAACTAAGGACCCCAAGTAATAGTCTAAGACAGTTTTACTGATCTCGTCCATGTGAAACAATGTATTACAGTCACGAGTCATCAAGAGCGCACGTAAACAATGCCGTTAAGTATCATACTTTCGGACAAATAGACATAGCAGCGCAGCTAGATCTAGTCTTTGGTGATCGCATAGCAACGTCTCACAATAACGAACTAGTGAGAAAGAACAGGCACGTATTGTGTGAGGTTATTGAGTGTATTTTGTTCTGTGAAACTCACGAATTCGCCCTTCGCGGTCAGGAAAAGGGTGATTTGTTGGGAAACGGAGGTATTTTTCGCTAACGCTGTGCAGGCTCTTCGATATGTTTTGCCCACTCTGCAAAATGCATCGACGTTCTCAAACGCGTTTGTCACCGGAATATTCCATGACCGTCTGAAACAAAGTGGAATTTACAGTCTGGACTTATTAGCATAGTCTTCATTTGGAAAGGAGAGATCCAGCTTTGTCTTGCAGAAATTCAGTCTGAGCAGTGGGACGGTAATTCCACCCACGATGGTATCCTGAATGTTTAAAAGAGCGAAACATTTCTCTTCTTTTTTGCACTTTTTCAACAAAGTGCTCACGCACGTTGACGCTGTTTATGGGATCCTCTAACACAGAAGAACAACGCCCATAGAGCCTAACACGTTTAAAGTAGCCGTCGATGAAATTAGAAACAATACATATATTACATGTTCTATCAACAAACAACAAAACTGACCACAGAAGCGCGCTCATATGACCTTAGCAGTTGCGAGCGCTGTAAAACCTTATACTATACATACATACATACATGACCACAGAAAACACGCTTCCAAGAGACGTAGACATTACAACACCAACGAAATTGTTGCAAAGCAGGCCTATGACATAATAGTTTCTCTAATTGTTGACAGTTTATTGAAGCAAAATAAATTCAATGCACTATCTATCTTCGACTCCTCCAAATTCCAGGACTATTCCTACAGTTCTTTTAGGATCGTTTACAGAAATATTACTGTTTTTCATAAAATCAAGCTACAAACAGAATTAGAAGTATTACATTGCAATGAAATATTGAAGTGTGCTAAAGGCCGTACAATCCAGGGCCTATATTCAACTCTGAAGGACTACAAACTCGACTCAACATTTAGAGAAGTATGCAAAATCCTAGAAATCGCCCGGACGTTTATGTCGATCCACAAGGACATCATTGACAGCATGCCCAACTTTTCAACAGAATAATGGACACTTTTGCTGCAGCAAAAGAACGAAAGGAAGACTTCTTCTTCAAATAGATTTTCTCAATACAGGTAGGATGAAGAATACATCTAATTTACCATGCCCTTAACTATCTTCAACCTGCTTTAACCTAATTGTGCACGCCCACTTTTAAGACCCACGAGCCGCCCCTGATACATATAATATATATATCAAATGACGGTTTCTTGCTGTTTAATGTCCCAGTCGAGACAATAATAATATGTGTCAGGACGTGGTGGAATAAGGCCCTGGTCAATTTTTGGGTATGTAGAGTTTTGGTATCATCTTAAAGCTTGTCCACTTGCCTTTATAATTTGGAGAAAAACAATTAATCTTCAATACTAGTCGAGATATTTGCAAATGGAGGAGGTGGGGGTCACCTGGTTTTAGAGGTAAAACCAGTGGGAAAATGGCCGATAAAAATATTAGTTATTCCTTTAGCTTAAGAGCCAGCGGTAACTGAAAATTTACTTTTTTGTGTCTTTAATCAACTTTGTTCAGTAAAATCCACACAGAAATGTGTTCTTTAAAGAGCATGAAAAGTGTTGAGCCAAAATATAGAAATTCAATAAAAAATTCCCAAACCTGCGGGAAAACCGCAGTTTCCCCAATTGATTATCTTAACGACCGCCTGATTCCACCACCCTTCCTCACATATTGACGGCGGGCTACTTCTGTCCCCTCTGTGAGGACCCTCCCGGGATGAGCAGGACACAGCCTTCCGCCAGAGAAAAAAGAAATAATATCAGAGGCACCATGGTGAAGTCAGACGACCATCAAAATAATGAACTCGAGAAAGCAGACATTCTTTCTTACAGTATGGCAATCTTCATCGATTTTTTTTT
>NW_004797855.1:21501-25747 GCF_000002075.1 Aplysia californica | reverse complement strand
CTGAGAAGGATACAATGTAGAATGTCCCAGAAAAAGACCGAGATACCGGATACAAATTCTCCCTTCACGGGAAAGGAACTCTAGTCACCTGCTTGCGATGGTGAAGCCCGTAACCGCTACACAACAGATATAGGTCATGACTGCAAGAATATCTTGCTGTTGCCAAACAAAAGAGGAAAACAAAAACAAGTTACATTAGCTATATTCGGCAAAGCATCAGGTTGCGCACTTTCGAGTAAAAAAAATATCAAAAATGCGCACCGAAAATAAAATTGGTTTTCTAAATTAAATTGCGACATGTTTACATCCCTGTATTGGCATTGCTTTTATCTCATCCGAACATCTCCATAGACACAAAGCGACAGCGTATCACTTCAATATTTAAACCTGTTCCAGACCAGGACATCAAGTAAAATTACAGCGTGCGAAATGAAATGTCTCCGCAAAATCCTTAACATCACAAGAAGAGACAGGCAGAGAAGTGAAAAAGTATGAGGGACTATTGGCACTGTGTCCTGCGAGTAATTCATAGAAAAATATAGAGTAAAAGTGTTTGGCCACCTGTTACGTATTTCTCCTAACCAGACAGCCCCGAGAGCCTGTAATACCAAGTACCCAGGCTATAAAGAAAGAGGAAGGCCACGCAAAAGGTGGATTGAGGGAGTCAAGGAAACCCTGAGAAATTATGATATTCCAATTGAAAGAGCTGCAGAGCTGGTCTACCATAAAAAAATGCATCTCCCCTGGACGCTTACCGGCAGCAGAGGATGAAAAAGTAAAAGTAAAGTATTGGCATTGTTTTAGGAAGTATCTTTTATTGAGCCCTGAGGGTGCAGCCAGCGAACCAAACATAACTATTGCTCAGGTAAAAGGGAAGCTGTAACACGATAACATGAGGAATTATGTTTAGCAAGGTCGTTCCTTTCTCTAACACCATGATAATGCTTGTTAACTGGTTCCAAGCTTTGTAAAACGTATAATATAATATATCGATATCACTAAAAAAGAAAAAAGTGTGAGACCCTAATAGTGCACGGCTTTGATTATTTTTTTTTTCGAAAGTGCACAACTCTGACTGATAGTTTTCCCTCTTTGCACTCGAGTCTGATACCAATAAGCTAATGGTTGTCCCTGTCGGTGTGGAAATGCCGTAAAACACTTCTGAACATAGGTTATTTGACACCCTGGCAAGAAGATGGATTGTGAAGATGGTGAAAAAAAAGAGAGAGAGAGACAATACGCATCACTAATGAACGTGTTGGCGTGCCCAATTTCATTATGTAATTTGATTACCAGATACAATTTAGGCTGTTTGACGTAAGAAGAGTGCTACAGGAACAATCTAGGGTCTGAGGGATGGGGGTTTTTGGGGGGAGGGAGGGGTGTATGTGTGTGGGGGGTGTAAGTATGTGTGTGGGGGGTGTATGTGTGTTGGATGGGGGGGGTTGTTGTTTGGTTTTGTTTTTGGGTTGTTGGGTGGTGTTTTTTTTTCATTTGATTTGGGAGGGTAGGGTATTTTTAAGGGGTAGGGCGAAGTGGATGGGGAGGGGCTTAGTTTTATTGTAATGATGTACTCTACTAAATTAAGTTTGAAACCAAGGCTGAAGAAAACAGAAAAAGATTATGAGAGAGATTAAAGCTTTCTCTTCGTAACAAAGGTCTTAGACAGATTGTATTTTTTATTATTTTGAACTAAAGTTTACTTTCACTTTAAGGATTTTCCGAATAAAAGATAGAATGGCTTTTGTGTGTCTCCTCCCTCCCATAGGAAAGGTTTAACGTAGCTATTGAAAAGATAGGACCTCAGGTCTAAAGTCCATCTTCAATAGGATAGAACCAAGAGGAGGCTGGAAACAAAATTATGGGCCACCCGCACTTTAGTAACTCCTCCTCCTCCTCCTCCTCCTCTTTCTCCTTCTTCTTCTTCTTCTTCTTCTGCTTCTTCTTCTTCTTCTTCTTCTTGGGGGCTCTCGTGGCCTAGAAGTTAAGGTGTTGGCCTCTCATTCAAAGGTCCCGGGTTCGAATCCGGGTAGCGACCAAAATAATTTTCTTCTCTAAAATTGTCTCATTTCACCTCCTTTCCTGCTCTCTGTTGTCTGCTTTCATTTTCACTTTCTGTCCCCCACCCCCTCACCTCCTAGTCTACTATGATATTCTTATGTTTATGTGCACAGATATGTGTGGAGCAGATGATGTGTGAGGGAGTGTGTGTGTGGGAAGGTGGGTGAGCACAAGCGCGTATGTATGCGCTTGTTTGAGAGTATATGTGTGTGTGGGGGGGAGGGCCTCAAACCGATGTGCAAGGATCTAGACAATATATGTATAAATATATATATATATATATATATTTATTTATTTATTTATTTATTTATTATTATCATTATTGTTATTATTATCATTATTATTTTTATTATCATAATTATTATTATTATTATTATTATTATTATTATTATTATTATTATCATTATTATATTTTTTATCTCATCTTATCTTATCTCTGTCTACTAGAATCCTGCATCCAAAACCACCCGTGCTGGCTGGGTACTGTCTGACATGGTCGAAGCAACTCACCTTCTGAATAAGCGAAATTGTGATGATAAGGGAAAGGTTACAACACATACAATAAATCATAACGGTTACGAGGGAGGGAAGGAGACCACGGTAGGCCTATCCAATTTTCGTGTAACCCATTTTTCCTATCCTGATGTGGTTAATTCTTTTCAGTCTTCGTAACTAGGGCACTCGAAAATCAACTGGGGTTTTGGGGGGTTTTCTTCGGTTGTTATTTTTTCTGTTATTTCTCGTCTTTCTTGTCTAATAATAATAGATAGCATTTGTACAGCGCAAATCCCCGCTCAACAGCAAGCTCTTTGCGCTTCACAAGCTATACTATTACCCCAGCAGACCTGAGAGCAGTCTGAAACAACCTCAACTTCCTGGGAAGCATACTGTGCAAGCAGCCATTTATAGGTGCTAAAACACTAACATACTGACAAGATATTTCACTGTCTATGGCCAGGTACCCATTCTCACCGGGGTGAAGTGAGGAAAAGTCGTGTAAAGTGCCTTTCCCAAGGACACAACGTCGGGCCCGCGGCTCGAACCCCCGAACACGCAACCTCAGAATTACGAGTCCGGTAACCTAACCACTAGGCCACCGACGCCAATACAAGTAATGACATGAACTGTTGGTCTGGGGTGAGATTTCTTGTTTGTTTTGTTTTGTTTTGTTTTGTTTTGTTAGTGGGAGGGGGGGGATCGACAAGCTAGAAAATCACTTCAGTGGGCTATTCTAGTGAGAATAATTTTTGTTGTCGGGGCTGTGTAGGAGGTGAAGATTAAAAATGTTGGTAGGGATTGAAAGGAGGGGGGGGGTTAGTAGAACTGAAATGTTGTCTTCGTGAGTTTTAGGGATTTTAATTAATGTGAAGACACTCTTTAAACCACGTTGGAAATTTAGAAGTGCCCCATTCTACAATGGTACAGTTGGTATCGTGCTAGACTACGGAGCAGACGGTCCTGGTTCGAGCCCTAGACTGGGCGTTTTTTAACTCTAGTCTTTTTGGGAGTTTTTAAGACTTTCATCCCTCTATACTAGGAGACGGACGTTTTAATTCGGAAGTCTTGCCTCTTAAATAGCCTTATAGTATCAATAGGGGGTGTTAAATTCAGACATTTAAACTTACAATATACAATCTTGGCAGCAATACAGCCACTGAAAGTTTCCTGGCGAAAGACTTTCTTCATATATCATGGACGCACAACAGACTTTGGGGCCCTGCAAAGTTTAACAGCTTGTGCTGAAATCGCCGTGGTTACGTTACATTCTGCTAATTCTGCGAAAACGAATAAAATGTAAGGCAGTGACTTTGAGCCACAAAATTTCCGTTTTTCTTCAGTCCCGAAAGCAAACACACACTCTTAAGCATTCCAGATATCAAATTATGAGAGCTAGACCAGCCCGAAAATACCAGTTACGATTTTTTTTTTCAAACTAATGAGTAATCCATTTTACAGCCATGTTTTTTCTTTTAATTCAAATTCAATGTCTAGCATAAATAACTCGGAAATAATTCTCAGCGAGTTTTTGTTTTGATTTTTTTTTCACTTTGCCGCTTGCATAATATGCTCAAAAAATACTTTATCGAAATTCAGATTCGACGAGCTGGAAAACAGCATGGAAATTTAATACTCAATAAGCAATTTCAAAAGCAAAAAAACAGTCTCTCTCTCTCTCTCTCTCTCT
>NW_004797855.1:18782-20423 GCF_000002075.1 Aplysia californica | reverse complement strand
CTGGGAGACGGGCGTAAAGGGAGTTGAGCCAAAAAAAGTTAGTTTTAGAAAGAATTTAACGGCACTTGCTACACAATAAGGTCATATATGTGCCGAAGATAAGAGATGTTACATGGGAGCAACAAACACAAAAAAGAAGGAGAGGGGATAAAAACGATGGATGTTTGATAGGAAAGAAGAAGCAAACCACACCAGAGCACCCGCCAACCACCGTCTAGATAAGCCCATAGAAAGAAATTTCGTAAAATAAATCACCAAGCGTCCAGAAAATGTCTGGGTTTTTTTTATTAATAACTCTATTTTGACGAGCGCCTGATTTCATCATGATGCCTTACAATTGTGTCAACGGGGGCATTAGATATCTACAGCCATAATAACCGTCACGAAAAGTAGATCAGTGAGTGAATAGAGGGATGAAGGAAAGAGGGGAGGGGGGGTCATGAATAAGCAATTACAAATATAGTCAAATATCAGGCAAGCAAACAGTAGCTAGCGTGCCAAGTTAGAATAAAGTACTCAAACTGGAACAAAGGACAAGGGAACTCACTCTACTTTAATCATCAATTTTAATTCAGGTTGTTTATCGGAAGTTGCCCTGAATAATTGACCTGATTGGCCTGTGTCTGTCTTTGTTGTCGGGGAAGAAAAGGGCGGGGGGGGGCTGTGTTCTTTCCTGAAAGCTCTATTTTCTTAGGTTGACCTACGAGAAAGCTGGACCCGAGCGGATTTTTTTGGGGGGTACGTGTTTTACGGCGCTCTCAACTGCATAAGGACATATGAGCGCGCGGGACACATTAAACTTTTTCAGTTGGTTGGAAATTTTGAATTTTGTCCGGGTAGCGGAGAAGCCTACTCCTATCGACATAAGACCACCAATGGATCCTTAACGTGCGCAACTTGCACACGGGCCCTCCCAAATTTTTTGCCCTTGTCCGAGAAGGCTAGGTGTAGATCTTTCCTACCAGAAGATCAGGGGTGTGGCAGAAAGACAGCAGTAAGAAGGAGCCAAGGAGTAGCAGTAGAAAGGCTGCAGAAAGTAGCAGTAGAAAGGCTGCAGAAAGAGTCAGGAGCCCAGTGGATGGGGCAAAGGAGATGAGGGGTGGGGGAAGAAAGTGGAGACAAAAGCAGAAACAGAAAATTATAAGAGAGCAGGAAAGGCGGTGAAAGGAGACAATTTTAGAGAATAATTTTTTTTCGGTCGCTACCCGAATGCGAACCCGGGACCTTTAAATGAGAGGCCAACACCTTAACTTCTAGGACACGAGAGCCCCCCGACCCAAGCGGATTGGAGCAGATATTAAGACACATAGAGATCTCAGAGAGGCGACACAACTCGAGAGGTTTCACAGTAGTCGTACATCCTATACAAACTCTGTGGCGCATTTCGCTGTGCTTCTGCTCACAGCAGAATATTATTACGCCATTTAGTGCTTGCGTTCTGCGGAGGTCGGCGTTTTCTTTGAGGGGTAATTTTGGGTGAAGTGGAGTGTTGCTTTAATGAGTTTGGTTGGGGGTTTTTTTTGTTGCTTTGGGTGGTGCTTTTGTTTGTTTTGGGTTGGGTTTTTTATTTTAGTTGGACGAGGAAGTGAACTCTCCTTCGTATAATATAGGCTTTAACTCGATAATCTAATCTACAACCCC
>NW_004797855.1:13715-17961 GCF_000002075.1 Aplysia californica | reverse complement strand
GGAGGAGGAGGAGGAGGAGTAGGAGTAGTAGTAGTAGTAGTAGTAGTAGTAGTAGTATTAATGCCCTTCTTAAAAATGCATTTAGGTGGGTGGAACCAAAATATTAGCATAAAAAATGCTGGCAAAAGTAGGATTTGGCTATAAAAAAAGGTTGACAAGCACTGATATACTGCTTGAGCGCTTTATCGGCTGCTAGCACTGTACGTTACTTGGGAAGCCGAGAATGTTTCTGAATGTTATAAGGTCTGCTGGGGTAATAATATGGTGTAAAGCACATAGTATGCGCTATACAATAAATGTTATTTATTTCTTATTATTGATATATCAACCGTGGTCAAGCGGTTAGGCGCTCACGTAGGAGACCCGAGTTCCATCCCCGAATGGGAAAATTTTTATCGAGTTTCTCGATCTTCTGTGTTGATTGGTACCTAAATCTTTTTTTTTTTAACGGGAGGCTGATGGTGACAACAGGGCGGGTAAAAATACAACCAAATATTTCTCGGAGTTGCGAGTCATCGATTTCTACAGGGTTTGTTACACGGACTACGACCCTTTCATCGCTGTGAGACCATCTTAGTGGGTGGTTGGTGGGTGCTCTGGTGTAGTTTGCTCCTTCTTTGCTATCAAACATCAATCATCCATATCTCTCCTCCTTCTTTTTTGTGTTTGTTACTCTCTTTTAACACCTCTAATCTTCTGTACTTATATGACCTTAATGTGCTGCAAGTGCCGTAAGACTCTTACTAAAACAAGATCATCTTAGATTAGTAAGCTTGGAATTAAAATGTCCGTCTCCGAAAAAACCGGCCCAATAAAATGTCGATCCTTGAAAAGCCATTGAACAAACCACGCTTACTAACGACACATGATAAAAGCAGTCTAGCTAACAGCCTGGACTCAATATCACACCATCATAATAATTTTAATTTTACCCACGGCGATAATAAAAGTACGTGTACTTTATTTACCCTAGATGAAAGCTGTCACATTTACATAGAATTGTGTGGCATTGTCACATTAACCTAATTCAAGAAAAATATACTGTAATTCTTTTACTCGACCATAGACAAAAATTATATAATATCAATATCAGTTCATAATCGTTTGTGAGTCTGGAATGTATGAAAAACAATTCCGGTGAACGGATTAAAAACTGTGTAGATTATTTTGTTAAAAACTGTGTAGATTATTCTGGAGTTGTTGTTGCTGTTGTTTTTTATTGTTTGGTTGTGTGGTTTCTTTCTGGAGGTGGGGGAGGGAGTTGGGGGGGTTGGGTTTTTTGTATTTTTGTTTGTTGTTTTTTTTAATCACCAGCAGTCAAAATTATACTACGGGTGTGTGTCTTGGGAATTAATATCCACAAATATACCAGTGGGTGGTTGGAGGGTGCTCTGGTGGGGTTTGCTTCTTCTTTCCTACCAAACATCTATTGTCCTTATCCCCCCCACACCCCGACCCCAACAGTGACCCCGAATGTTGCCCTCAAGATCAAGTACCGCCGAAATCATCTTAGACAGCCACCATTAACTCTCTAGGAGAAAAGTGGTTGTCTTAAACAGATAAACGTCTTATGGGAGGTCCAGGTTTATTTTCCCCACCAACCCCACAGTCTACTCGTTGTAGATCCCAAACACGAGCGCTGTGCAGAAGATCTTGTCGTTTTTGAACGTGTATGACGCGAAGTTGTCCAATTTCTCGTCCCACGCACACAAACTGGTGACGTAGATCCCCTGGTCTCGCCGCTGACCAATCTGAACCGTGCACACGATCTTGTAGCGGTCAAAGTTCATGGCCTTGACCTCTGACTTTATCTCGTCGCTGAGAACTTTGCACATGTTGGCGCAGAACTTCGGGTTGTAAGGGAAGTTTTCCAGTTTCTCTTCCAGGACCTCTCTGATACATTCCTCTACCTGGGGAAAAGGAGGACAGAGGTGGACGCTTTCCAATATTTTTATAAATCTTAAAAATTGATTAATGTGTGTATTCTGACTAGGCGGAGAGGGGGGTTGTCATTTTTTTTCATTGTGTGCTTGTTTGTCTGTTTTGTTTTCTAGCATTTATATAATATGCTGTTTCTTGTTCATTTCCAAATCTCTGGAACTTTGCATATGTTTTTGTCTTAAACGATAGCCGTATTACGTGAGTACATTATAACCAAGTCCGATCATTGCACTTTATGAATGTACATTATTCGCTGTTCGCCACCTCATTACATGTATTTGACCTGAAAGTACATGAAGCGCACTGAGGAAAAACGGCAGTAGTCACAAACTGGAAATTGCGAGGGTGCCAATTTTAAAAGCTTGTGGGCTCATAACTTCATATTTGTTAGACTGGTGGTTTATTGTTAAGTGTTGTTGAATGGAAAATCTAACAACAATAATCAACCAACAGTTGAACAGAAATACAGTTATGAGTCAACAAGCGTTCAAAATTGGTACCATCACGATTTTAAGTTTGTGACAACATTCGTTTTTCCCCTGTAACCTTCGCATGTATCTCCGAGCAGTCTCTGTGCCTTCATCTATTTTATTATATGTTTGTGTACGAGTGTGTCTGAGACAAGGGCGGAGGGGGGGGGGTTCAATCATTAGTTTAGTCAGACCCTCACACTGGTCGGCAGCTTTGCACAAAAGAGAACTGCTAAGAGAATTGTAACATTACGGAGAAATGAAGCCGATTAATTGGTCTATCTGTCCGTCAGCCTGTCTACTAACTGTCTGTCAGCCCGCCTATTTGTCCGTCTGTCTGTCTATTTGTCCATCTACCTGCCTGTTTTGTCTTTTACCGGTATTTTATCCCCGATACCTTTTCGACAATAAGTTTCTCTTTTACATTCAATTTTTTTTTTTAACAAGTTGATCTTCCAACTGGAAGAACACTATGATCTTTAGTGTCTTGACTGACCATCTTAAAACAGTATAATAATATTCAGGATTTAGCTTTGCCCGGGTAGAAGATATTGAGGAAGTTGATTGCCCAAGTACCACTTCCCTCCCTTCAGATTTTAGTTTCATAGACATGTTTTTAAGGAAAGACATCACCAGCACGGTTGGAATCATGGAAAGTTTACGGGTGTGTCTGAATTATTTCACATATTTAATGGTAAGTAAATTAATTTCTTGTGAATTTTATGCAGGTGGCGGCCGTATTTAGAATACGTATCCCCTTTCTGCATTGGTGTCTGCGGTGCAGTAGTTAGGCGTTTCGCTGTCGTACGCAAAAGACCCGAGTTCGATTCTCAAGGGAGGGGGGAGGAATTTTTTATTGAGCATCTCTGTCTTTCTGCTGAGATGGTGTATGTCCCTCTCAGCCCGGGTTAGCCCTGACAGGCAGGGTAGGAAGCCCACCTCCTAAATGATATTTTAAAAAACCGACACTGAGAAGTAGTAATTCACCTTTTTGCAGTCAAACTTCCTGTGCGGGGTCATGCGGTAGGAAGGCTCCTTCTGGATGTTGCTGCTGTGGGAAAGCCTGGACGAGCCGCCGAGGAAACTGCCGTACCGCCGGCGAGCCACGCGCGTCCCGAGCTGCTTGACAAAACGTTTGGTGGCCAGCAGACCAATCAGAGACGGCCCTCGCGTCGGCACGATGGAGGGGCGGGGCTGTTGGGAGATGGAGGGGCGGGGCGAAGCGTTGCCGTGGAGATTGAGACTCATGCTGGGACTTCTGCCCCTCTGGCCGCCATCTTTGATAGCCAGTGACGTCTCCCCGGATGTTGAGGCGGCGGTCTGTGAGTCGAGTTCTTGTTGCTGGATTTTTCCGGGGTTTCCCACAAGTTGACGAAGCATTTTGGCCAGTTGCTGTTGTTATTGTTGTTGTTGTTGTTGTTGTTGTTGTTGTTGTTGTTGTTGTTGTTGTTGTTGTTGTTGTTGTTGTTGTTGTTGTGTTTTGGGTTTTTTGCTTGACGTTTTCTCAAAGTCTGGGAAGGATTCTCTTTGACTCTTTGAAGAGATCCTGTTAAGTCTATGCGAGTTCTCTTTTCACGTGCAGACCTCCATAATATTTGACGTCGTTGTTTCCGACAAATTTATGAAAAATACATCGGCCATCTTGCTTTTGTTTGGGTTTGTTTTTTTGTCACGATGATCAAAAGAGGATTTCTTTTCTCTGAGACTTTGTGCAAACGATGAGTGGCAGAAATCTGAGGACTAGAATGGAGGACGATTACATACTGATGATGATGATGATGGTGATGATGATGATGATGATGATGATGATGATGATGATGATGATGATGATGATG
>NW_004797855.1:11853-13615 GCF_000002075.1 Aplysia californica | reverse complement strand
CGCCCTCGTTCTTCTTTGTTATGTTTGTTACTCTCTTGTAATACCTCTAACCTTCTGGCGCTCATATGACCTTATGCAGTTGCAAGCGTCGTAAAGCCTCTGCAAAAGCTTTTTTTTTAAAACAGAAATACCACGAAAAGCTGCAGCGAAATCTTGAAAATCTAAAACTCCGGTACTGGTATGTGGAAATGATTTGGCTTGCTAATTTGAGAGTAGAAGTAAGGATGAGGAGATGCAACATGTGTGTATTTCTTTAATTCGACATCGAATAGGTTCTATCGTACACGAAGCACCTGCGCTTTCCTCTCCCTGGAGACGCACAACTGAATAGGGATGTTTTGTGAAAGAGGAAACAATCAAATGTAAAAATCAGATCCGAACAGGACTGGGGAACAGCGAACTCCGAGTTCACTGCTCTTGTAAATCGCGAAATACTAGACAATTTTTTTTATTATTTCGATTTCAAATACCCCCCCCCCCTCCTTCCAAGAAAAAAACAAACAAAAATACATAAAGTCATAAAGGGAAAGGCTACCTAAGTAGGTCTTGGAGCTGTTAGGCCAAGCCAAATGCCAAAATTCAACAAAAATTGTCAAATGGGTTGGAAAATGCTGATTTCTTCGATTTCCTTCTCTCGACGAGCGCCTGGTCTAAGCACGATGCCTCACAAACGTATATTCCCAATTCTCTGAAATTTCAAAACTGCTCTCGTAAGATCAAAGCACAGTATCAACCATTAGCCTTTGGAAGAGTGGTGTTATGTCTACTATAAGCCTCAAACTTTCTTTAAGTTAGTTTAGTTTTAGTAGAGGTTTTACGGCGCTCGCCAACTGCATAATGTCATATGGGCGCCAGAAGAGGTGTTACAAGAGAATAACAAACATAAAAAAGAAGAAGGGGAGATAAGTACGATAGATGTTTGATAGGAAAGAAGGAGCAAACCACACCAGAGCACACTCCAACCATCCATGATGCCTCACAAATGTATTTCCCAATTCCGTGAGATTTCAGAATTGCTTTCATAAGATCAAAGCAAAATATCAAACATTCGCCTTTGTGAGAGTGGAGTTATGTCTACTATAAGTGTCAAACTGTCTTTGATGTAATACAAAACAATAATGATAATATATGAGGCATCGTGACGAAATCAGGCGCTCGTCAAAATAATGAAATCAAAGAAACTGGCATTTTTCTGTCTGTTTGGCAATTTTTATTTCTAATTTTCTTCTTTTTTTTTAGCTCAGCACCTTTTACGTCCATCTAAAAGCACATTGCCGTCTGGATTTTACTGGAAAAAACATTGATTAAAGGTACAAAAACTGTAAATTTTCAGTTTCCAATGACTCAAGCAATGGAGATTACCCAACTTTGGCAGCCGTTTTCTCACTAATTTTTACCCCTGAAACCTCCTTGAATCGCAAATATCTCTACTTCTACTTCTAAGTAAATGAACAGGCTCGAAGATGATACCAATAACCCCAAATGCCCTAAAAGTGACGAGCGCATGATTCCACCACGTCGTGCCACATATCTCTCGTGAACAGTATGCAAAGCAGAAGTTGAACATTAAATAAGGTTCCACGTGCTAGAATAGTATTGAGTGGTTTGTTCATTTTTCATGTCTGCACCTTCCATGACACAAAGAACAGAATGATAATTACATATGTACGTTAATGATTGTGCATATGTTTTTGTAGGAGTGGCGGGGGAAGGGGGAATAGGTAGTGTGTGTGTGTGTGTGTGTGTGTGTGTGTGTGTGTGT
>NW_004797855.1:2593-11691 GCF_000002075.1 Aplysia californica | reverse complement strand
ACACACACACACACACACACACACACACACACACACACACACACACACACAAATACGTAGATTGGACGTTTTGGAAAACAGCAAAGAAATAATTTAACATTTAATAATCAACAGAAACACAGACTCACGAACACACAGATACACAGACACACAGCCACATAGACAGGGGGAAGGAACATAAAGCAAATCAGACAAAATTACGGTAGAGACTAAGAGCATAAGGAACAGGAATAGCTACTCCACATGATAAAAAGATCTCCACACGACAATAGGCTCTTGTCGGACTCCATTACCGGAGAGTGCATCGCCTCTGCTACTTCGTCTGACCTTTTTGCCTTTGGGAGTTTTATTGCAGCCTCACACCATACTAGAATCTACTCATAGAATAATAAGCTGAACGAGTCACTAAAGACACGAGGAATGCTTTACAAACCCCACCCCACCCACGCTTCCTTATAATTTCCTTTTTCTTTGCTAGACACCCCTTTTTATGTTGCTGTTGTTTTTTAAATCTTATTTTAAAGGTATTGTTAGCGAAAGGTCGTTTGGTTTGTAGGCTACAATAGTAGAAAGACAGAAAAGGTGAGGGTATAATACTCGTACTAGTAATAGAGATGGTGGTGTCGGTGGCCTTGTGGTTTGACTGTGAAGCGTGCATATGCACTACATGTACATAAATGCAATTATCATTATAGTGTAATATAGTTGTACTCGTATATTATATAATATATTCTGCGTCAGTCCGGGTGCGAGTCTCGGTGCGGACAAGGATTTTTTTTTTCGCCCCCTCCTGCCCACCTAGCAGTAATGGGTACCTGACTTTGAGTTGGAGAAAGTAAAAACGGCCTGGAAAGGACTACCACAATCTGCCGAAGACCCCGGAAGTTGTTTCACTAACAAGGCCATCACCAATGTCCGGACCGGATGCGGGAACAACTGCATTTTTATTCTGCGTCAAAGATTTGATGGTATCGGACTTGTCAACAGTCACAGCAAACGCTGCTACAACAGCTGCTTAATAAACTATACTTCGCCTTCACCTTCACCTATCCCGTAGACTGGATGTCCGTCGGGGCGCTTTTGAAGATTTGGCCACCAGCTTCCTCCACTCCTTCCGGTCTTCAGCTTTCCTGATGATTTTCAGTTCCAGGCCTGTCCATTCCTTGATGGTATCCCCCCAACTCTTCTTCGGTCTGCATCTGCTCCCTTTTCCCTGGACGCTGCCTTGCAGGGTCATCTTGGCAATGTCGGATGAACGGGTGATGTGTCCATACCATTGCAGTTTGCGTTTCCTGACCAGAGTGTGGGGGGTCAGAATATGGTCCGATCTACTAGGCGCATATTTATTGTTGCCTGTGACTAATGTAAGTCAGATGTTAGGCATCGTGGTGAAATCAGGCGATCGTCAAAATAGTGAAATCGGGGAAACGGGCATGTTTCCGTCAGTTAGGAAATTTTTTTCGAATTTTTGTTTCTTGGCTCAATACGTTTTATGTCCATATAGAAACACATTCCCGTGTGAATTTTACGGAAAAACAGAGATTGAAGGCACAAAAATGTAATTTTTCAGTTTTAAAAGACTCTCAAGCTATTGAAATTACCAAATGTTGGCGCCATTTTCTCTCTAAATTTTCCACTAAAAACAAGCTACCCCACCTCCCTCAATCGCAAATATCCCGACTCCTATTCAAGACAGATTAATATTTTTAAAATTGAAAACAAGGTTAATGAATAAGCTTTCAGATTATACTAATAACTTCACAAGGCCAAAAATTGACGAGCGCCTGATTCCACCGCGTCATATCAATATGTTTATGATACATTCAGCATCCGTCAATCATAGGTGGCCGTGGATCGCATTATTTCTAAAATTATCATTGCTCTCAGATCAACGGCTTACATATATGATTATTGAATCTATATTTACTGTAACAGTTACTTGTCATACTAAGTATGCACGAAATACACTAATGGATACTGTCATGCGCACTTTTTTCTACCAATCAGATGACGTCAATTTCACATAAATGGGCAAGGGATGGGAAAAACGGGTGGGCGTGAATCTGCGCCTTGTATAGTTTCTTCAGCTGTTGTTGTAGCAGCTTTGCTGTAACTGTGTGACCAGTCTGATAAGGTCAAGACAATGACGCAGCAGGTGGCTACATTATTAATTTTGACATTTGTCGTTGCAGGGGGGCGTCTGGTGGCTCTATTTTGGGGGAACCAGTGAACTCGTCACACGGTGAAGTCTTCACAGCTGAAAAACGCTCTTTTTACGCCCCACCCTGCGTTAATGAGAGGCGATTTGCATTTGTTCTTCTCTTCTTCTCTGTGTGTGTGTGTGTGTGTGTGTGTGTGTGTGTGTGTGTATGTGTGTGTGTGTGTGTGTGTGTGCGCGCGAGCGTGTATGCGTGTGTGTGAGTGTGAGTGTGTGTGTGTGTGTGTGTTTGTTGGGGGGGGGATTGTTGTTGTTTTTCTGTAAGCGTTTTTCGGCTCTCGCAACTGCATAAGGTGATTATACGAGCGCTCGGGATACATCAAACATTTTCAGTTGGTAGTGATTTTTTTTTTATTTTGACCTGGTGGTGGCCGATACGTTGCTAGAGAGCAGGAAAGGAGGTGAAAGGAGACAATTTTTTAGAGAAGAAAAATTTCCATAGCTATCCGGATTCGAACCCGTGACTTATTGAAAGAGAGGCGAACAACTTAACCTCTAGGCCACGAGAGCCTCGTAACAACCTTGCTGTGACTATGTGACCTGTCCGATAACGTCAAGTCAGTGACGTAGAGACTACATTATTAATTTTGAAAATTGTCGATAGATTATTCAAAAAATTGTTAAGTTTATATAATATAGTTTTCCTTACATCTCAGTCAAAGCCTGTCTTTATCGGAAATCAATAGTGCCCTGGAAACGACATTAAAACAGTGACGTCAAAGAAAGACAAGAAATTTTAACGGCAACATTGAGCATCATTACTTAGAAATCCATCTGCACGACATGACACCGACACCATTTTCAAACCGTAACCAATCTTTATCGTGACCCATTTCGTTCAGGTGACGTTTCGTGTGTTTAGGTTTCCAACCCTTGATGGTCTTTGAAACTGCTCTTTTGATTGTCAACGTTAATGTTAAACGCTTTATAGGAAATGAAAGGGGACTAAGTCTTATTCTTCTTTCAACAACAAAGGTGTGATCAGCAGTCACAGTGATTGTGTTCGTTTTGTTGGGTTTTTTGGGGGGGGGTTCGTTTGTTGTTGTTGTTGTTGTTGTTGTTGTTGTTGTTGTTGTTGTTGTTGTTGTTGTTGTTTTTTCGGGGGGAGGTTGTTTATTATGTGGTTTTTTTTGTAAGAATATGAATGCTTACGTATTTGAAAGGATTGTTGTACATTGAATGTGCCGGTATACAGGAAACATGTCACTTGTGAAAGCTGTCCATTGTGTCATGGCGTGGTGGTATCAGGTGTTCGTCAAAACAATGGAAATGAAAAAGAAAAACTAACATTTTCCGCCTCTTGGGCAATTTGTATCGATTTTTTAAAGATTGACGTCTTTTATCTCCATTTAAAAGCACATTTCTGTATAGATTTTACCAAAGAAATTTGATGAGAGGTAAAAATGACGTAAATTTGAAGTTTCCATGCGTACTCAAGCTTTGGAAGTCACCAAACTTTGACGGTTATTTCCTGGCTAATTTTGTCTCGTCTGACACCAGGCGATCCCCACACAATCCAAGATAGATTGGGGGGGTGGGGCAATTTTACCAACATGAAGACAAATGAACAAGCCTCAAGATGCTACCAATAACTTCACATTCTCAATTCTAAAAATTTGATAAGCACCTGGTTCCACCGCTGCGTGACACAATTTTACTATATTATTGCGAAGCGACAAGAGCCACTATGTAGTGTGCGCTATAGAAATGATTTTTATCAGAAGAATATTTCTGTTGTGGTTGAGTAAAAAGAGGAAAATCGAATCAATTGCGGTTATTTTGCACTGGTAAAAGAGGAACAAGCTGCTAGGGAAAGAGTAAGAGAGAGAAAGAGTGGGAAGAGAGAGAGAGAGAGAGAGAGAGAGAGAGAGAGAGAGAGAGAGAGAGAGAGAGAGAGAGAGAGAGAGAGAAAGAGTAAGAGAGAGAAAGAGTGGGAAGAGAGAGAGAGAGAGAGAGAGAGAGAGAGAGAAGAGAGAGAGAGAGAGAGAGAGAAAGAGTGGGAAGAGAGAGAGAGAGCGAGAGAGAGAGTGGGAAGAAAGAGAGAGAGAGCGAGAGAGAGAGAGAGAGAGAGAGAGAGAGAGAAAGAGTGGGAAGAGAGAGAGAGAGAGAGAGAGAGAGAGAGAGAGAGAGAGAGAGAGAAAGAGTGGAAAGAGAGAGCGAGAGAGAGAGAGAGAGAGGGGGGGGAGAAAGACTTCCAACGCATGACAATGTATATTAACCGTCTGCTATGATCTTTTCCGGTGCAAATATAATAACATCAACAGATGACACAGAAGAACAAGTTCAAAAGAAAGCATGTAGCCCAAAACGTTATTGACTTTCGTGGCTGAACTGTGCTCCAGTATGCTGCAAAGGTCACCATAAGCACTGACACGCGAGACCAGGCTATGAAATAAACGATACTCTCCCTTCATTATAACGATGGCGTACGAGACCTTGACCTTTAAATTAACACCAAAAAGGACCTGTTCCCCAGACAGAGTAAACATTCTGCAAACTGCTTTTGGGGAGGAAGGCACAGTTCTTTCAATTGGGGTTTTTTTTTTAATAAAAGGTCATGACTGTGGGACAAGCTGGGGGCACGCTTAAAGACAAACTGACAGACAAACTGACAGACAAACTGACAGACAAACTGACAGACAAACTGACAGACAAACTAACAGACAGTTTGACGGACAAAATAACAGACGAGCTGACAGACAAACTGATTGACAAACTGACGAGTTCGCTTGACTAACAAACTGACAGACAAACTGACGAGTTTGCTCGAATCTTCAAATTAATGTTAGCAATTGTGTTCAAATCACACAATATTATATTTAGAGCAAAAAGAGGCGATGGTGGGATGAATACGTGAAGTTCAGTGAAGAAAAAGCGAGGGAGAGAGAGAGGGGGGGGGTGAATGAGAGAGAGAGAACGACAGACGTGGAGGACAGATGGAGAGAGAGAGATGGGGAGAGAGCTACAGAAACTATGAGAGCGAGAGAGACATGTGGAGAGAATCAGAGAGAGGGGGATAGAGAGAGCTGGAAGGAGAGAAAGATAGAGATGGAAAGAGAGAAAAGTAGAGAGGGAAAGAGAGAGAGGGGGGAGAGATATGGAAAGAGAGAGAGGATGGACAAAGTTAACAGGTTTTCCTTAACACCATAGCCCCAGAGAAATTCCCCATGCCACCACAAACAACTCCATCAAACATCAGTCAGAATCCCATAAAAATGAAAAAGCATTAACAAGATTTGATTACCTTCCTGTGCAGCGCGCTCGCTTTACTGTGAGGTGAACATGTGTAATATGGAACAAGGCTCTAACCGGTTGGGAAAACGTTTACTTTTGTAATAGTGCGGTAAGAAAATATCGAGCGCATAAATTATGTTTTTCAGGACTGGCCAAGATCTATCTCACACGGAACAACACAAGGATTGAGATGAAGAGGAAGAGAGGGGAAACGATAGGAATACAAAGTCAACGCCTGGATAGGTTGTGATTACTAAGGACCGCTGAGAATCGAGACAAATGGAAGAGGCTGGTTGCACCGTCTGTAGTGGTCCCCCGAAAGTCGGACAGACTACGTGATATGTGAATAGGAAGAAGGGCATAATTACTAGACAAGGGGTAAGATCATTCAGGGGGCGCGAAGTGATTAGTCCGAGCCAAGAAGGACACCACCTGTTTTCTCTACATGATACAAAATCATGTAATTTGAACATGTTAGTTTGTAGCACATTAATAATACTGATATAAATTACAATAATGATGACTAAATAAAGGTATTTTACAGCGCACTTCTCCACTTCATAGCAAGCTCTGTGCATTTTACTGTCTATTATATCTATTACGTGTATTACCCTAGCAGTAATAGGTACCTGACTTCGAACTGGCCACACTACCACAATATGCCGAAGGCCCAGGAAGCTGTCTCACTAACAATACCCAATGTCCGGATCGGATGTGGGAGCAACTTTACTTTTTACCCCAGCAGACCTAAGAAAGTCAGAAACACTTTCAGCCGCCCGGAAAGCAAACAGTGCGAACAGCCGATTAAGTATTCAAATACTGACAAACTGACACGGTCTTTCATCATTTATTGGGTAGCGTCGTTGGCTAGTGGTAAGGCTCTCGGACTCGCAACCGTAGGTCGTGGGTTCGAATCATGTCCTGGATCCGACGTTGTGTCCTTTGGAAAGGCACTTTACACGAATTGTCCTCACTTCACCCTGATTGGAAGGCGTACCCGGCTTTCGACGGCGAAATATCTTGTCAGTTTGATACAGTTTTAGCGCGTGAAACCCTTAGTTTGCACTGTCTGCATTTTAGGAAGCTAATAATGTTTCTGAGTGCTTTATAGTGTGCTGGTGTGATAATGGTTGTAAAGCGCATAGAGCATGCTGTAGAGTGGGGATATGTGCTATATGATTTATAAATACAATAAATTATCATCATTTATAGCCAGGTACCCAGCCCCACCTGAGAGATTTAGGTAAACTCTTGTAAGCACCTTCCCCAAAGACACAGCGTCAGAACCTTGACGGAGTTCGAACCCACAACCTTTCACTTTCAGTTGCTAGCCCTACAGCCGAACCACTAGAACAAAGACGCGTCATTACCTTCTTATTTGATTGCCCAAAAAAATGGCATCAGGTTTCCCAGGAGATTAACGGCGACCATATCTGCGAGACTCCAAAAACGACATCTGTTCCGCGATAACGTCAAGAACTCTGGAGTTATAGTCAAATGATTTGGCACACTTGTTGACTGCCCTACTATACCATACCATACAATACCATACCATACCACACCATACCATACCATACCAAACCATACCATACTATACCATACCATACCATGCTATACCATACCATACCACACCATACCATACCATACTATACCATACCATTCCATACCATACCATATCATACTAAATCATACCATACCATACCGTACCATATGCAAAGTCTAGCTAGCTGTCGGCTGTAATAAATAGATCCTTTCTTCACCCTGACTGTGTGTTTAGGGAAGGCGACATAATGTATGTTTTGCCGCCACTTCCAATAGGACTATCCATTTGTTACAAGAATACTCTATTTTACTGTACAGGATGGGAGCCTCATTAATTGAACCACAGTGGGTATCTCAGCAACGTAATACTAGTTTTAGTAAGGTTTTATGGCGCTGGCAAGGACTACTATACTCAGTATAGTAGTCCTTGGGCGCTGGCAACTACGTAAGGTCATACGAGCGCCAAGGGGGGGGGGGGGTCAACAGAAAAGTCTTTACCGGGAATCAGGCTTACTCTCCTCACCTCTCTAGCCTAAACAGCACAATGTCTTCTTCGATAATCAAGTCACCCCGGAAATAGCAGTTCACAAGAGAGTGACAAGCATACAAAAGAAGTAGAGGAAAAATGACGTAGTAAGGATGAGGAAAGAAAAGGCAGCAATTCTGAGCAACTACATCTCAATTATAAAAAACAATTGTCATGCCGTTGTGGGATGCCTTAATTCAAAAGCCAAAGGCCACCTCTGAATAAACTCAGGCGTGTACACCCACACTACATATTGCGGATTTGATATTTCAGTGTTTGGTTTTCGTTTGAATAAATAAAAGCACTTCGACATGATAGCGGCCATACGGAGCAGGGGAAGGGTAAAACAGAAAGAAAAAAAATAACAGAGGGAGATTTTTGTAAAGAAGTAGGACCTACCAATGGTGGCTCATCCCACGCCCGAACCTTCCCCCACCCCCCACCCCACCCCCATCCCCTTTTTTTTTTAATCCGCGAAGAGAAAGTAACATAAATGGACGCAACGAAAGGGGCATCAGAAAGTACGAAAATGAGCACAATACTAACAAACGAAGCGTATACGTTTATCAATTTACCTGATCTATGTTGAGGAGAGTAAGAGAAGGAGAGAGAGAGAGAGAGAGAGAGAGAGAGAGAGAGAGAGAAAGAGAGAGAGAAAGAGAGAGAGACACACACACACACACACACACACACACACACACACACACACACACTCACTCACTCACTCACTCACTCACTCACTCATACACACACACGTGCTAACAAACAGAGCGTTAGAAAGTTAGGTAACAAACACAAAACAAGAAACAAAACGTAAACGTCTATCACTTTTTTTTTACCTGGTCTTGGAGAGAAGTTCAATATCGTGATAAAATCCCCATGACAACACTGGTGCGGGCGCACCTATCACACGACGGTCTAGTGAAGTCGCCGAGAAGATCCTGCAAGTCGTAAGTTCTCACTGAGCGAGGTCCGGACACCCGGAGCAATGCAAAAAGACTGGAACCAAAGCAAACGCTAGATTTAGGTTTTTGAGCCAGGAAAGATACATTTGAACTAGATAGAAAGTAATAATATGGCCAGGTTTAGGTTTTGAGCCAGGAAAGATACATTTGAGCAAGAAAGCCATCGTGAGATTTAGGTTTTGAGCCAGGATTGTTACATTTAAACTGGCATAGAGATGTGACAAGCAAATGGCTGTTATCTTTATTCCTTTCCCATTCTTTGTCTAAAAGACCAGTGGTTCTGAGCGTGCATTTATCCATCCATTAAAAATGAAACAATACGTTAAAGGAAGTATAATCAGAATTCTCGTTTTAGAACGATAGTTGGGTTTTTCCTGCATTTGGTAAACTCTGCATTTTTTTAAAATTGTTGATAGTTTACAATTTTATTTATTTTGTTTGGTTTGTTCTCATTATTGCTGAAAGGTTTGGGGTTTTGTTTTATTTTCTCATTGAAGGTTAGCGTTGTTATTTTAAGCGTCTTATTTTAGGCTGTACTTTGTGCAACATTATTATTTGTTTAAACAGATGGTTGCGTTTGCATCATGTAAGAACGAGAGAAAGGGAGAGAGAG
>NW_004797854.1:492865-499089 GCF_000002075.1 Aplysia californica | reverse complement strand
TATATGTCCTTTTCAGGACAGCCCTCTCTACATTGGTTCCCACCGGACACTCAACTCTCACCTGTGGCTCCACGAAGCTGCAGCATGCGCAGCGGCCACACCCCGGTAACCGCTTTGGGGGGCGGGCTGAACCAGGTAGAGGGTAGCTGGTCGGGTTTCAAACCCACTAGTGAGATAATTAGGGTCTGTCTCCCTACGCATGCAAAGACTGGCTCCGGCAGACTGCGCGGACGAAACCACTCGGTGGTTCAACGGGCAGAAAGGCGGTCCGAGCAGAGCGCTGCGGAGCGCGACAAGGGCACAGTGAAGACACTGTTGGCCATCCGCTGCATCCCGGCCCATCTCCGGCCGTCTCGATTTCGTCGTGCCACCGGAACTAGATGGACAGGGACAAGAGAGTGAGGCTGACGACTTTGCGCAACTCTCCCTCACTTAAATCAAATTCAAGCGCAAGACTTCATCATCCCCACCCCCATCATCACCCTCATCATTTCTCAAGTCGATATAAAGTACAGATAGCCACCCTCAGTGAGGCTCACCTCGCTCAGGAAGGACAACTCACAGAGCAGTCTGCCGGCTACACATTTTTCTGGATCGGTCGTGGACTCGAGAGCGTCGCGAGGCAGGGGTTGGTTTTGCTATCAAGTCCAAACTGGTCAACAAGCTGGCAGCTCCCGCTAAGGGATTCAACGATCGCCTGATGACTGCCCGCCTCCCGCTCCCCCAAGAAGAAATTCGCCATGCTAATCAACGCTTACGCACCCACTATGACCAACCCCGACGACATAAAAGGAAAATTCTACGATGACCTAAAAAAGACCATCACAGCCGTACCCAGGGCAGACAAACTCATCATCCTTGGTGACCTCTATGCTCAAGTCGGCAGAGACCACAAGTCGTGGGAGGAAGTGTTAGGGAAACACGGTGTTGGCAACTGCAACAGCAACGGACTCCTCCTGTTGGAAACCTGCGCTGCCCACGATCCCCTCATCACCAACACGGTCTTCCGCCTGCCCAATCGTAACAAAACGTCATGGATGCATCCACGCTCCAAGCACTGGCATCTACTCGACTACGTCATCGTCAGGCAAAGAGACAGACAGGATGTTAGAGTCACAAAGACCATGTGCGGTGCAGAATGTTGGACAGACCATCGTCTCCTCATCTCTAAGATGAGCCTCAGAATCACACCACCCAGGAGGCCCCAAGGCATCAAAGTGGCCAGGCGACTGAACGTCTCCAAGCTCAAGAACGCTCTTGTCAAACATGCGCTGGTAGAAGAGCTAGAGAAAAAACTAAAACCAAGCGACATAGACCCACATGCCGATGTTGAGACACAGTGGGCACGTCTCCGTGACGCCGTCTATGATGTTGCCTTAGACATCATTGGCCCCACTGTCCGCAAGCACAAAGATTGGTTCGACGACAACAGTTGTCACATCCAGACAATATTAGAGGAGAAGCACCGACTCCACAGATCACTCCTAAATGACCCCTCTTCCACCTCAAAGAAAGAACTTCAATACGGCCAGGAGGAGAGTCCAGTTCGGACTACGACGACTACAAGACAAATGGCTCAGTGAGAAGGCCGACGCCATCCAGGCCTACTCAGACAGGAAGGACATGAAGAACTTCTTCAGCGCTCTCAAGGCCGTCTACGGACCCACCTCATCAGGGCAATCCCCTCTCCTCAGCGCAGACGGGGGCACGCTGACAACAGACAAAGAGAAAATCCTCGAGCGCTGGGCACAACACTTCAACAGTGTCCTCAAAAGACCATCTTCCATCAACAGTGAAGCCATTGTAAGACTACCAGAAGTGCCAATCGACAACACTGTGGCAGACCCACCAACAGAAAAAAGAAGTAATGCTCGCCATCAAACGCCTGTCTAGTGGCAAGGCACCAGGTGCCGACTCCATTCCAGCCGAAATCTACGCCTCTGGAGGCCCAACACTAATAGAGAAACTGACAAACCTGTTAACCGCCATGTGGTTACCAGAAAAGCTGCCACAGGAACTCAAAGACGCTTCAATTGTCCCCCTTTACAAGCGCAAAGGGAACAGGAACACCTGCGACAACCACCGAGGCATCACCCTGCTCTCCATCGCTGGGAAGATCCTGGCTCGCATCCTGCTCAATCGCCTGGTTGCACAACTGGAACGCGACCTGCTCCCTGAGAGTCAGTGTGGATTCCGCGTGGGACGCAGTACTTTGGACATGATCTTCGCTGCTCGTCAACTACAAGAGAAATGCCAGGAGCAGAACCTTGGACTCTACTCCACATTTGTGGATCTGACGAAAGCATTTGATACTGTCTGCCGCGAAGGGCTGTGGAAGATGATGGCAAAGTTCGGGTACCCCGCAAAGTTCATAGTGATGGTCCAATAGTTCCACGATGGCATGACAGCAAGAGTGCAAGACGATGGCGTGTACTCCCAGCCCTTCCCCGTCACTAATGGAGTGAAGCAGGGCTGCGTGCTGGCCCCCTCTCTGTTCAGCATGATGTTCTCAGCTATGCTGACCGACGCCTACCACGACAGAGATATCGGTGTCGGTTTTCGTTACTGCAGTGATGGAAAACTCTTCAACCTTCGGAGGCTGCAGGCGAAGACTAAAGTCCATGCAGGCATAGCCCACGATTTCCTCTTTGCGGACGACTGCACCCTGAATGCCAGTACTCAGTCAGACATGCAGGGAAGCCTGGACCGTTTTTCTAAAGCTTGCGAAAATTTCGGCCTCATTATCTCCACAAAGAAGACCGAAGTTCTGTACCAGCCAGCCCCATCGGCTCCTTACGTAGAGCCCCATTGCACCATCTACGACCACAGACTGGCAGTGGCAGATAAGTTTGTCTACCTTGGCAGCACCCTCTCTCGTTCGGTCAATATCGATGAGGAAGTGGCCTACAGAGCTGCTAGAGCTAGTTCAGCCTTCGGTGGACTGAAAGACAAGGTCTGGGAGCGAAGAGGACTGAGCTTTAACACCAAGCTCAAAGTGTACAAAGCAGTAGTTCTGCCATCCCTGCTCTACGCCTGCGAAACGTGGACAGTGTACAGCCGGCATGCCAAGCAGCTCAATGCCTTCCACATGAGATGCCTCAGGACACTGCTTCGCATCAAGTGGCAAGACAGAGTCCCAGACACAGGGATACTACAGCGGGCCAAGATGGAGAGCATACACGCTATCCTACTGCGCTCTCAGCTCCGATGGGCCGGCCACGTTCACCGCATTGACGACTCTCATCTCCCAAAGAGGCTACTCTACGGTGAACTGACCCAAGGCAAACGCTCTCTCGGCGGACAAAAGAAACGCTTCAAAGATGCTCTGAAAGCATCCCTGAAGAGTTGTGACATTCCCCATACCACCTGGGAAGAAACTGCTCGCGACTACACAGTTTGGCGCTCCTTAATAAGATCGGGTGTGGTGAAATTCGAAGATAGTCGCGTCAGAAAGAAAGAATGGAGACGGCAGCTGAGAAAAGACCGAGAGAGCCCTACCTTCCAGCCTAATTCAGCCCCAAATATCCCCTGCCCCCACTGCAACAGACACTTCCGTGCGAAGATCGGCCTAATCAGCCATCTACGCACACACCCCACCCCTCCAGTGATGTGAAGTCAAGGTCATCTTCGCCAGCGAAGGACGAGCATCATCATATAGTTATATATTGATACATTGTATATATATATATATATATATTTATATATTTATATATATGTGTGTAACTACTTAAGGTAGGTAAATTGTACAGTTTGACAAATAGATTCGTGAGTCCGTAAACAAACTTACAGATGTGTCTTTCTTTCCAAGAATCAGCCAGCGACGCGAGGGTTGTTCGTCTTGTAATAATTGAAAAATTTTACGGGCGATACCGGTACTAAATAAAACATTATTATTTTAACACATTGGACTCGAACTCATGTCTTTTGTTTACAACATCAGAAAGTCTGATTATTATACCAAAGACATCTTGGTACAAAATGGTTACAATAATGTATGTTTAGATAGAAAGAAAAATATAATATAGATAGATAAGTACGAAGGAATGTAAGTAGGCATATCATTTAAATAGCTAGGAGAATTCTAAGTCCGAAGACAAACTTGCAGATGAAAGACAGACTGAGACAGACAGACATACATACAGACAGACAGACGGACAGACAGACAGACAGACAGATAGATAGATAGATCATACGAGTAGACAGAAAGATACCTGAGTCCGAAGACAAACCTACAGATGCGTCTCTCTTTCCAAACGGCCAGCGACGTGTGTCTTGCAGGTCCTGTAATAACAGTAAAACGTTTTACTCCACACTGCCACATTTAAGATAATTTGGGGGGGCGGGCTGCTTCGACCCTGACTATCAGGGACAACCTGGACGAAGCGGGATGCTATGTCCAGGCAGAAAGATACTTGATGAAATTTCTTCCCACACTTGAAAAAAAGCACGTTTTCTGAGAACTATGAAATGAAGCATCTTACCTCTACTCCACAGATGTCAGTGATCTAGGTTGGTGTACTACTAGCTAAGTGTAGTGGTGTGGGAATATCTATGTGCATGTCTGTGTGTGTGTGTGTGTGTATGTGTGTGTGTGTGTTGTGTGTTTATTTGTGTGTACGAATGGCTGTATGTATGCGTGTGTGTGCATGTATGTGTGTGTGTATGTTCGTATGTGTGTATATGTGTGTTTGTTTGTTGTATGTACAAATGTATATATGTATGTGTGTGCTTGTGTATGTGTGTGTGTGTGTGTGTGTGTGTGTGTGTGTGTGTGTGTGTGTGTGTGTGTATGCATGCGTGAGTATGATGTAAGTGGATGTGCGTGTTGTGTACTTCGGATAACCGAGAAATTCATTTGAGTCTGTATGTGGAAAAAGGGAGGTGGGACTAGGGAGGGGGTGTTGAGGGTGTGTTTGCACGATCATCGAGTTTTTGGGTGCAAGTATTTTGAGTATGTATGTTTGTGAGTGTGTATGCGTACTACACAGAGCCCAATAATGTCTTCATTCCATGTCTTATATTTCAACTTGTCCTGCTGCTCTCAGTGATCCCACATTCAATGTGCCAACGGTAATCTGGTTTCTGGCCTCTAATGAATTTGCTCCATCAGTAACATACTAATGGATGCCTTCATATCAGCGAGTTCTGAGGTCATACAACACCAGATATTCTGGCTGGAAAACCAGAGGAAGATCAAGACGATGTTGGAGCGAGTCTGTGGCAGACACCCTCACAGTTCACGCGATGTCCCTCCTACAGGCCACTCGCCTTGCTGTATATAGACAGACGCCTGTGTCTCCCCGCGACACCCATTGGTACAAGCGGAAGAAAAAAGTAAAATAAGCAAGCATGAGACTTACCCGTGCGTGTCTCTTTCTCCCAAATAACGCAACAGCGGCCCCTCCAGCAAGCACGTCTTTCCAACCCCGTTTGTTTACCTCCCTCTGGAGATAAAGGAGACACGAGATAGAGGCTACAGTGGAATTTTAGGGTCCTAGATCGTGCACTGTCATAGCTAAAGCCCATTGCTTCTTAAAAATATTCAAAGTAAGGTGCGCATCACCACGGATGCGCAGATGAAGGACAAAACGCCAGTCTTGCTATTGTTGAAAGCGTGCATAAACATTCCCAAAGACGATAGAAGATTTTGAACTCACCCAAAAGAGTGTCCGCGGTAGCCCGCTTCAGATGGCGTTGCAGTCTTTGTTTTGAAGCTCGTTTTTCTCCAGAAGAAGAAAAGAATTTCACTTTGATTTTCTTTTTGCACACAAGTAGAGTAACTCTGTTCGCAAAGTGGGAGCTTTTTCGAAGAGGACGCGGCCGGATTTGAGGACACTTTTTTGAATGGCTCAAAGAGAGGAGTGAACCATCTTGTATGTAAGATCTTTCATATTCCTTCCTCGCCTGTCATTTGGTTTCATTCGAGTGAGATGGTGAGGTCCATGGAGAACCGTAACTGCGTCAGAGTTCACAGTCTAAGATATTATAATACAAGTCTAAGAAGGTCACTGACTATGTCTGTTACACACGTATGGTATTCTTCTTCTATCCCGTGGTTGGGACAACCGTTGGGCCACCATTGCATTGGAAAACCAGCTCTCGCCATCTATTTTTGTCCTCTGCTCTCCTCAGATTGTCACCCATCGTCTTTCCTGTCCACTCTGTAATGTTGTCCTCCCATCTCCTTCTCTGCCTTCCTCTCTTTCTCTTTCCTTGTACGGTTC
>NW_004797854.1:478686-492765 GCF_000002075.1 Aplysia californica | reverse complement strand
TATTATAATAAGCGAACAATGTAATATTACAGGATTTAAAAAAAATATTTTTGGGTGGGGTAATAGGCAAATGTAAGAAAAGTGTAAGAAGGGGGAGGGAGGGGGCAAAAAGTCCATAGAACGGTGTAAGATTATATTTGAATAACCCCATTAGCAGTAGTAGAGAGTAGGCAGGTGCTCTGGCGTGGTTTGCTCCTTCTTTCTTATCAAACATACTCTATCGTCCTTATCTCTCCTCCTTATTTTTAGTGTGCGCTACTTTCTAGTAGTAACACCTCTTATCGTCGACACTTTTATGACCTAATATTGTGATGTGAGTGCCAAAAAACAAAAACAAAATAAACCCCGCTTACTAAAGATTCCATAGCAGGAAGATAATAAACTTTCAAAGAGCATCTCCATAATATTTTGTTGAAACTTATGGGGTAGGGGGGGGGGGGGGTCCAAAAGTCTTGACAACGGTGACAACGTCAGGAATATGTCCCGTATTTTGGGACTGTCAATTGCCATTGGACATGGTCTGTGCTACGCTACATTTATGTTGGTAGATGGATTTGATAACTTGTAGCCTGTTTTGTATGTCGTGTCTTGGACTGTTGCTTCACTGTATTTGTTAAATCGTTCGTTTTACAAGTGCCGAAGATTAAAGATAAGATAAGATAAGATAAGATAATACTTTATCATCACAGAGGTGTTGAGGATGTGTTAGCACGATCGTCGAGTTTCTGGGTGCAAGTATTTTTTGGTGTGTGTGTGTGTATGCATACTTCACAGAGCCCAATAATGTCCCATCTGTATCAGAATCTCTTCATACTATGTCTTATATTTCAACTTGTCCTGCTAGTCTCAGTGATCCAACATTGAATGTGCCAACGGTAATCTGGTATCTGGCCTATAATGAATTTGCTCCGTCAGTAACATACTAACGGATGCCTTCAAATCAGCGAGCTCTGAGGGCATACAACACCAGATATTCTGGCTGGAAAGCCAGAGGAAGATCAAAACGATGTTGGAGCGAGTCTGTGGCAGACACCTGTGTCTCCCCCCCCCCCCCCAACACCCACCGGTACAAGAGGAAGAAAAAAGTAAAATAAGCAAGTATGAGACTTACCCTTGCGTGTCTCTTTCTGCCAAATAACGCAACAGCGGCCCCTCCAGCAAGCACGTCTTTCCAGCCCCGTTTGCTTACTTCCCCCTGGAGATAAAGGAGACACGAGATAGAGGGTACAGTGGAATTTTAGAGTCCTGGATCGTGCAATGTCATAGCTAAAGCCCTTTGCTTCTTAAACATATTCAAAGTAAGGTGCGCATCACCACGGATGCGCAGATGAAGGACAAAACGCCAGTCTTGCTATTGTTGAAAGCGTGCATAAACATTCCCAAAGACGATAGAAGATAGTGAACTCACCCAAAAGAGTGTCCGCGGTAGTCCGCTTCAGATGGCGTTGCAGTCTTTGTTTTGAAGCTCGTTTTTCTCCAGAAGAAGAAAAGGATTTCACTTTGATTTTCTTTTTGCACACAAGTAGAGTAACTCTGTTCGCAAAGTGGGAGCTTTTTCGAAGAGGACGCGGCCGGGTTTGAGGACACGTTTTTAAATGGCTCAAAGAGAGGAGTGAACCATCTTGTGTGTAAGATCTTTGATATTCCTTCCTCGCCTGCCATTTGGTTTCATTTGAGTGAAATGGTGAGGTCCATGGAGAACCGTAACTACATCAGAGTTCACAGTCTAAGATATTATAATACAAGTCTAAGAAGGTCACTGACTATGTCTGTTACACGCATATGGTATAATGTACAATATATAGATTTTATATTATATTATATATATATATATATGTATTGAGAGAGAGACAGACAGACAAAGGGAGAGAGAGAGAGAGAGAGAGAGAGAGAGAGAGAGAGAGAGAGAGAGAGAGAGAGAGAGAGAGAGAGAGAGAGAGAGAGAGAAATATAGTAAATGGATACGCCGTCAGGCTGTATGAATACCTCCAGGCTTCAGTGAAAAGACGCAAACTGAAGTGGCATGGACACATCACACGATCATCTGGACTGGCTAAGACAATCCAACTTAGTGAAATAAATCTCTATGAGACTTCAGTTCTACCACACATTGAGAAACATAGGATCGAGTGGTTCGGAGACCTCACACGGATGCCTTCAAATCATCCAGCTCTAAGGGCATACAACACCAGATGTTCTGGCTGGAAAGCCAGAGGAAGATCAAGACGATGTTGGAGCGAGTCTGTCGCAGATACCCTAAGAGTTCACAGGATGTCCTTCCTTGCTGTAGACAGACGCCTGTGTCTCCCCGCGACACCCACCGGTACAAGCGGAAGAAAAAAGTAAAATAAGCAAGCATGAGACTTACCCGTGCGTGTCTCTTTCTCCCAAATAACGCAACAGCGGCCCCTCCAGCAAGCGCGTCTTTCCAACCCCGTTTGTTTACCTCCCCCTGGAGATAAAGGAGACACGAGATATAGGCTACAGCGGAATTTTAGAGTCCTGGATCGTGCACTGTCATAGCTAAAGCCCTTTGCTTCTAAAAAATACACAAAGTAAGGTGCGCATCACCACGGATGTGCAGATGAAGGACAAAACGCCAGTCTTGCTATTGTTGAAAGCGTGCATAAACATTCCTAAAGATCGTATATAGAAGATAGTGAACTCACCCAAAAGAGTGTCCGCGGTAGCCCGCTTCAGATGACGCTGCAGTCTTTGTTTTGAAGCTTGTTTTTCTCCACAAGAAGAAAAGAATTTTACTTTGATTTTCTTTTTGCACACAAGTAGAGTAACTCTGTTCGCAAAGTGGGAGCTTTTTCGAAGAGGACGCGGCCGGATTTGAGGACACTTTTTTGAATGGCTCAAAGAGAGGAGTGAACCATCTTGTGTGTAAGATCTTTGATATTCCTTCCTCGCCTGTCATTTGGTTTCATTTGAGTGAAATTGTGAGGTCCATGGAGAACCGTAACTACATCAGAGTTCACAGTCTAAGATATTATAATACAAGTCTATGAAGGTCACTGACTCTGTCTGTTACACACGTATGGTATAATGTATAATATATAGATTTTATATAATATAATATATATATATATATATTATTATATATAATATAATATATATATATATATATTGAGAGAGAGAGATAAATGTGTGAGGCAGCGTGGTGGAATCAGGCTCTCGTCAATTTTTGGGCATGTAGAGTTATTGGTATCATCTTAAAGCTTGTTCTCCTGTCTTTATTTGGATGAACAAAGTATCAATTTATCTTGAATACAAGTCGAGATATTTGCAATTGAAAGAGGTGGGGGGTCACCTGTTTTCAGAGGTAAAATTAGTGAGAAAATGGACGCCAAAATTTTTTATTTCCTTAGCCTGTGGTAACTGAAAATTTACATTTTTGTACCTTTAATCAACGTTTATCCTGAAAAATCCACACAGAAATGAGTTCTTTAATGGGCATGAAAGGTGTTGAGTCAAAAAACAAAAATTTGATACAAATTCACAAACCTGCGGAAACATGCAGGTTTCTTCACTTTGATTATTTTGACGAGAGCCTGATTTCACCAAGCTGCCTCACATATATTAAATGCAACCCATTATGCTGATAAAAAGCAACGCCCCGCCACCCCCCAAAAAAGTGTTTAAGAACAAATGTATTCTGGCCCTTACATAATATATCGAGTAATTGACTATTTCTTGCTGCAGTTTTTGGTGGCAAAACTTTCATATTTTTGGGGATAAGATAACAACTTTTACTTAAGTAGCACCACAGCCCACCGGTATAAAAGTGTGACTGAAAAAATGTAGCATAACCCCTTGCTGAATCTTTTGTCGCATAACATTAACAATCACATTTTTGTAAGATTACTTTTACTTAAGTACTACCCCCGCCCCCCTCCTCCTGCCCTTTCCTCCTCGAAAGACTACAACCCAATTTTAAGAAAACCCAAAAACATTAATCTCAAACGACACAGAAGTCGGGTCCCCGGTCAAAGACTACTTAACAGGAATTATGTTTCGCATTTGTCTTGCCCTAAAACGGCGCGTGTCTTCGATCATTGTGAGTCCTCAGTGAGTTACTCAAACAAGAGAAACTGCACTCCATAACCTCACCTCTTCCCTAAGCTGCTGTTCCGAGGCCAGTATGACTGTCGCAAAGACAGACACACACAACAGGAGCGCGATGGTCTTCATTGTGAGAGATATTCTGAGGATTAATAATAATAATAAATAGCATTTATTGTATAGCGCATATCGCCATTCGACATCAAGCTCTACGCGCTTTACATTATATTATTACCCCAGCAGACCGCATAAACACTCTCAGCTTGCCGGGAAGATTGCAGTGCAAGCAGCTGATTAAGCGCTCAAGCACTAGCAAACTGACAAGATCTTTCACGGTCAATGATTGGGTACCCATTCTCACCTAGGCGAAGTGAAGAAAATTCATATAAAGTGCCTTTCCCAAGGACACAACGTCGGCCTCCTGACGGGATTCGAACCCTTGACCTTACGGTTGCGAGTCTGGGAGCCTAACCACTAGGCCATCAACGCTTGGAGTGGCAAAACTGAATTATTGAAATTTCAAAATATAAAAATGTCATAAGTCTTGGCATGTACAGAAAAAAAATTGCATTATAAGTTGGTTCGCTCTAGAAGTAAGGAGTAGGTGTATTGGTTATAATTATAGGCTGGTTTGTCTAGGTAATATCATGCCTGACACCTGTGATTTTAAGAGCAGTCTCAGGAAGACAATACCTGCAACATGTCATGAGCATCTAAAACGTATTCGAAAACCAACAAATTTGTAAAAAAGTGGGAATAACATTAAAAGTATAGTATGTCAGTGCGCTCGTCTCAGAAGCGGAAAGTCCGGGTTCGAGCCTCGGTTCGGACACGGATTTTTTTCGCCCCCTTCTGCCCAGTGCCCATCCAGCAGTAATGGGTACCTGACTTCCAGTTGGGGAAGTAAAGGCGGTGTGGAAAGGAACCGGCCACCCTACCACACTATGGCGAAGGCCCAGGAAGTTGTCTTACTAATAAGGCATTCCCCTATGTCCGGATCGGATGCGGGAACAGCTTTACTTTACTCACAAGCCACTACTAGTCAACTTAAAACGATTTTTTAAACATTCCTTTACACGTGCTGGCATTTAGAACCATTGTCTCGGTAGTCTGATTGTTCCCTGGTCTCGATAGTCTGATTTCTTCTGGTTGATAGTACAATGATACTCACCTCGTGGCTTCGGTTCGTAGACAAAGATATGACTTGGACTTGCATTGACTTCTCTCTTCGTCGTCTGTTAATCCCTTTCCTACTGATTCATTTTATACTCTTAAATGGGAATAGTTCATTAGTCACAGCAGAAGAAAGGTTACGATATGTAACGGTTTTGTGGTGTGAAATATCATATTATATTTCATTCCACAAAACTCTGTCATATCGCCCCATTGTAACTTTATCTTCACAAAACTAATTGCAATTTCAGCAGAAAAGGGAAGGCGGGGGTGGGGGGGGGGGGAGGGGTGACCCTTAACTCCTCTCTTCCGCCCTTACCCCCACTCCAATCCCACAAATACAGAGAGAGAGAGAGAGAGAGAGAGAGAGAGAGAGAGAGAGAGAGAGAGATTATCCCCCTACCCCACACGCACACAAACACACATACATTGTGACGGAACAGATAAGCCTAGTGTGAAAAAGCCTGGGGTGCAATCTCTCTTTTTATGAAAGACACGCCCGAAAGTCCCAGCTCCTATGACTGCGCGTGACGTTCACATTATGGCTCAGAGGTTACCTAACAAGGGTTGGTGAACTAAGAGGGAGGAAAGAGAAAGGGGGCCAGGGGGGGGGGGGGTGCATGAGTCCCTCCCAGGAAGTTGGTGACGTGTTTCTGAATAAGAAAACTAAATTTCCTTCTTTCTTCTGTTGAAATAAAATCCGATCTTAACTCATTTAACCCAGTATCCATCGTGCGTGATTGATGATCAATGCCATATTTACAATTCCTCACCTGATCTTGAAGTTTCGGGCTAAATACATAATAATCTGTTTATGTGTTGTTATTATTACAATATTCCACTATAAACTATTACTTTTACTAGGCTGCGTTATATAATATGTGGATTATAAAATATCATTATAATTTAGACTCTGATCTTTACCTTCTACTTTTACTTTTTCTGTCCTCTTTTCCCTCGATGTGTTGAGATGAGATGAAATTGTTGGAACATGGGCCAGATGTGTTGCTGTTTGGATCGTCATGTGTTTCTTTTGGATGGTCTCTACGACTCGGTTTATCCATTTTTTGTCTCGGCTCTCCTTTTGCCTTGACTTGAAGCCGTTGTTGTAGATCTTAGATGCTAGTTGTTGTGGCCCCCATCTCATTAATGTCCAAACCATCTTATTGTTGTTTCTCAATTTTTCTTTGCTCCATTCGATGCCTACTTGAGGGTGCGATGTCTTTCTATATATGTCTCTTATTTTGATGCTTAGTGATTTTCTAAGACATTTTTCGTTTCGCATGTTATTGTTCTATTTTGCTGCACTTTGTTAAGGGTCAAGGTTTATCACTGATAGCAGAAAGAGAGAGAGAGAGAGATAGAGAGAGAGAGAGAGAGAGAGAGAGAGAGAGAGAGAGAGAGAGTCGGTATAAAGGTTGGTCTGATTAGTTGTTTGTTTTTTAATTTAATCTCCATTTGGGATGTGTTTTTGGGAAAGGATGGGTGCCAGTTGGTATTCGACTGCATTTGCCTTTTGTGCTCACGTTTCAGTTTCTCTGCCAGTTTTCCCGTCTGCAGTGAACATGCTTCGAGGTATTTCAATTCTTAAGTCTTGTTTCAGTTGTGTGTTGTTGACTTGGATATTTAATGGGGGCGGGGGGGGGGGGGGGGGGGCGGGGATGAGGGGGTTGCTTTTTGGGATCTTCATTACATTTGTAATTTGTGATTTTATTTTGTATTTCTCTCAAGCTTTTTTTTCCATTTTAGTGATATATTTTGTTTTTGGACGCTGTTTTGGTCTTGATGTATGAGACTTCGGTCGTTGGCGAAGAGCAGTTCGTTAAGTTGTTCTCAGCTGCCTTTTGTTTCTTGTGGACTATGAAGAATAATTGTGATAGAACACAGCCTTGTCTGACACCTGATGTCACTTGAACCAGTCAGTGTTTTCCCTCGCTAGTTCTTACACAACTCAGATTATTTTCGTATAGTGATTATGATGCTTCTAAGGTGTGGGTATTTCACTCCATATTCTTTCAAAGTCTGCCCTAGCATGCTCCTGTCTACTCAGTCAAATGTTTTCTCCTGACCGACGGATACTATGTCCAGGTCTCTGGCGTGTTCTATAGCTCTCTCACATATTTGCCTCAGTACATCCATTCCCTTGTCTAAATCCAAACTGCGTGTTACTCAGGCTTCCCTCTACTGTGTCTTACTCTTCGTAAAAGGATTCTGGCGTATTATATCTTTCCAACATGTCTTGGAAGTGATATTCCTCTGTTTGTACCAACTCTTTGATAGTGTCTCAAACAACTGAGGGTCCGTGGCGAGTTCTTACATCCACAGGGGGGTTCGTTGCCCCTTTTCCATTTTTAGTTTGGTTTGATTTAAGAGAAGCACACCAATACGGTAACGGGCAGTCACAGTCAGTGCGAGGAACAAGGAGACTGATAAACATTAGGCCGGTGCTACTCGCCCGATCTCGGGTGGCTAGCATCTGGCTAGTCGACCGAATTCGGTCGAGTAGCCTGACGCTACTGGCACACGGGGGTTTCTGCGACCTCGGGTGGTTAGCATTTTCTGCTCTCCCGGAACCCGGAGCCGGTCACATAGACCTAGTCTTAGTTTTATACGGAGTGCCCACTACATGTGGATCGGGCCGATCGCCTGACTCGATCACTTGAAACTGAAAACAAACAAGTCTGTTTTTGAGGCGACCGAGTCGGGCGATTGGCCGATGCCATCCGTTGTGGGCTCCACGTATTAGGTAGCGTAAACACGGCCTCGCGACCTTCCGAGCGACATAAAGCTATTGAGAGCACCTAGCACACTCTGTGATTGGCCCATAATAGTAATAGACCATATATATTGTTTTTCCGCCATCTATTTTAGTCGTCTTCCGGGGTTTCCCTCGCGAGTTGACTAGATCCCCAAAATCTATCACCCTTTATCATTTAATTATTATCATTCATCGGAATTCCGTTGACAAAGTTACTAAAAATAAAAATGCAGCGTAGTGATGTTATTAAAGATTGTCTACTTACTGCTACCAAGATGTTTCAGTTGCCTTATCTCGCGTCCGAACAAGACTTGGGCGCTAGATCTACCTCGTCTTTGCGCGTAACGGCCTGTGATACGAGTGTAAACAAACGTTCCGGCGTTGAGTTGAAAGCGAGAAATTTTGTCTGCGGCCAGAGAGAGAGAGAGAGAGAGAGAGAGAGAGAAAGAGAGAGAGACAGACAGACAGACAGACAGACAGACAGACAGAGAAAGAGCGAGCGAGAGAGAGAGAGAGAGAGAGAGAGAGAGAGAGAGAGAGAACAGGGGGGGGGGGGGGGTTGTTATTAGAATTACTGATTCCTGTTGTTTTCTCTCTGCGTAGGTTCACAAGCTGACCCGGTGTTATACAGTCATTATTGTACACATTATGGCCAGTCCCATCTTCATACATGACATGTGTTATAATAATGTCAATTTGGTCAGATCATTGCAGTCAGAGTCAAACGTTCACATTAGAAATGTAACCTGTAACAATCTGATAAGATCTATAGATCTATGAGCCTTTCCTAAAAGTTCGTCTTTCTGAGGTACAGTTCTCTTTGTAGATGTAGTCAGGGAGAAAGAGCATGGAAATCCAATCATATTTGGTGTCAATAGATCCAGTGAATACCACTTTTAACCTGGGAGAAAAGTTAGGTAGATGAGAGAAGTCGGGTTTTTTTCTTCTAGAAAAGGCCACATGTATGACATGGCCTGTAATTTAACTTAAATAACGCGAACCCCCACCAAACCTTTTTTTGACAACACAAAATAGCCAAAATAACCAAACTTGTATAAAGCGTTGTTTTTTTCACTTTTTTTTTAAACACTAAAAAACTCTTCACATTCATTTTCCATCACATCAGTAGAATCTACATGAAATGTGATGTACATGTATCTAGAATCATTAATGCAAGGTCCTTTTCTGTGTATTGATATCAAAATATGCAGTTAAAAACCTGTGCCGTCTGTACATATCTAACTGAATCTATTAATAAATGTATATTTTTTTCCTTTTATGTTGACACCAGGACTTTCTTCTACACAATGACAATGACAATGACAATCTTTATTCATCTCGCATGGAGGAATTTGTCTTGGTCGTTAACAATGACAGTAGACGTTACAAAAGTTACACGTACTTGATGCCACTTGTACTCGAGGATGCATGCAATAACCTGAGGTAGAATGGAATAGAATAATTAGCCTGGCTCCAATATTCAAACCGTTGTAGTTATAACATACTCTAACTAACTGCATCGCCCACTTCGCCCAAGGAGTGTGTATCAAAAAGTTTGGCATCAATTCGATAGTTGTTGTCCACCCCTACTGAATGTAGGAGGCCGTAAGTTTGTTAATTTTTCTTTTAAAAAACCAAACACATACAGTGGGCTTTTTTCCCTTTGTTGTAAGGAGAAAATGGGAGAGGGGGGGGGGGGGGTCAACTTCATCGAATGTGGATTTTTCATCAGCATTGTACGAAAAGGAGTGCTTAAACAATAAAAATAAAAACATAGTGGGCCGACAAGTATTCACGCCTTCACACCGCCAACTGTCCGAGTTGTACGGTCCTAAAGTAAATTTGCCACGCCATACCGACAGCGAATTGATTGCCAGAGGTACGCAGCGCATACGACGCACAACACCCAACTTGACTATCTTTCTCCCACGAGAGAGAGAGAGAGAGAGAAAGAGAAAAAAGAGAGAGACAGTGACAGAGAGACAGAAGAGAGGGAGAGAGAGACAGAAAGAGAGACAGTGACGCACAGATAGATAGATAGAGAGAGAGAGCGAGAGAGACAGACAGACAGAGAGACAGTGACAGAGAGACAGTGACAGAGAGAGAGACAGAGAGACAGAAAGAGAGACCGTGACAGAGAGAGAGACAGACACACACAGAGAGAGAGAGAGAGGAAGAGAGAGAAAGAGAGACAGTGACAGAAAGAGAGACAGTGACAGAAAGAGAGACAGTGACAGAGAGAGGACCGATCAGACTCTTGACTTGGAGGACAGAACACGGAACGTGCACAGAAATCCCCAAGGGCCAGAAGCCGCAGGCGAGGCGGGGCTAATCGATCGAATTCGTTCGCCCGGAATATGCGCAGAAATCACCACGGGCCAGTAGCGCCAGGCTACTCGACCGAGATCGGGCGACTAGCCACTCCGTAAACATTAACGAGAGAGAGAATGTAGGGATGTAGGATTAATTATATTCTTGATAATGACGAAATTTTCATGAGCTAATGTGCGTGAGAGAGGTCAGAAGAAGACGACAGGAGGGGATGGGATGGTGTGGTGGGCCTTAATGCCTGCCCTCCCTCCATCCAACCCCCTTTTCCCCTTTGTGAGTCATGGAGCGACAAAGAAAACTACAGAGAAAGGCAAGAGGCGCAATATCTGTAATAGAGGTATCACAAGCATAGAAATCCATGCTCACACTCACATGACCTTAGGGTGGTATTTGCATGAGTCAATCATTTCTTTTCTTTTGCAACTGGTTTGCTGGGTTTTTTTTTACGTGTGATTATATCGTCCTATAGAATGATTACTGGGCTTGCTAAGAAAGCGTGCCTTGTGCTTCATTCATTTTGATCAATTTCTTTTTTAGTTGTCTTGACAACATCCTCACCTTGGATTTTCGTTTCCTGAATTAGTAAAACAAGAAAGTAAGAACATCTCCAGTCATTTAATTTGTTAAGTTGCAGAGTGCTCGATAATGCCAGGATCCATTTAAAGGGTAATAACGCGGTCATCGCTGGACCCATTTCAGAAAAATATTGAAGAAATAGAAATCAATTAGGAGCACGTTATTTTTGTGTGAATATGAAGAACACCGACAAGAATATTCGAAGAAATGTTATGTTCTAACATTTTCAACCAGACTTGAGTGAAACACAAGTACAGTAGACTATCCTTTACTTGTGAATTGTAAAATGTATAATTTATCCAACACTGGCAATGCCAAACAAACCCAGGTAAGAACGTGGCTGCACCAGTTGTACGGTCCAGGTGTTGACCATTTCTCTCTTGGGAAGATCGAATGTACCAGTGGAAAATAGGAATAACCCTGTAGTATGTTTTTGGTCAATTCTACGAACCCAAAACCTCCACATGAGCATTGAATTTCAACTGTTCGAATGCTTGTGGATTGTTTTTGCAGATTCTCGTAAATAAATCTCCAAACAGGTAATACATCACATCAATCACGACACGCTCGTTAATTTTTGGGCATATGAGGTTATTTGTATCACCTTAGAACTTGTTCGTTTGTCTATCTTTTGATTTTTTTAAAATACCCATTTGTTCAGAATAGAAGTCAAGATATTTGAAATTGAACGAGGAGGGGTCGCCTGGTTTCAGAGGTAAAATTAGCGAGAACATGGCCTCCAAAATGTGGCGACTTCCAAAGCTTAAGAGTATTAAGAAACTGAAAATGTACATGTTTGTGCCTTAAATGAACATTTCAAGTAAAATCTATACAGAAATATGTTTTTAGGTGGACCTTAAAGGTCTTGAGTAAAATAATGGACAAAAATTGCCAAACTGACAGGCAGATGACAGTTTCTTCGATTTCATTATTTTGACGAGTGCCTGATTTCACCACGATGCTTCACATATTATATAAATGTTTAAAACAACATTTAACACAAAATGAGGTCCTTAATTTGGGGAGAATAATATATCAGTATAAACAGTATAAACACACATAAGCAAACAAAAATTATCCTAGTCTTCCTGGTCGCCTGAAACTGATACAATTCGTTTCTTGTAACTGTGAAATCCAATCACCCAGGTGATCCATCTCTCCTCACATCGGCAAGAACGAGGATCAAACGTGCTGTCTACATCTGGCGTGGCTGTTAACATAGAACAACCCTTACACTATCTGGCCAAAATGGCGTTGGTTGTAATTACGATAGGCGCCATCGTAAAGAAGGAAGAAGAGCGCAGTATTCATTTTGATGGAAAATAGAATCGTCAATTGTCAAAGAAAACTAAAACAAACCCCAAACCAAAAAAAACACACACACACACAAAGAACAAAACTCCCACCTTCCACCTTCCACCTCCCCCCTCCGCACTTTTCTTTCCATTTTCCTCTCCTGCTGACCTCGCTTCAATTAACTTTTCTGAAAATCTCGTCACCAATTATATATCTTTATAATATATTATATAATTGTTGTTTCTAATGTAGGAGTTACACACCCCCATCTACACAATTTAGATCATTTCGGAGGCGGACATCCGACGCTTCCTGTCAGGGCCAACCTTGGCTGAGAGGGATACACTCCGCCAGAAAGACAAAGGCACTCGATTATAAATAAATAAATAAATTCTCTCCCTACTTAGGAATCGAACTCGGGTCTCCTGAATGCAATAGCGAGACACCTAACCATTAACACCACAGACGCCGGTTAACAGTTTTCGTAAAGATCAAGTTCATAGAGTAGTACTATTGTAATAGTAACTACGCCGTCGCTGTCAAATACGTCCATAGACCTAGGCCTTACAAATTTAAATAATTTAATTTTAAGCTTTGTGCACAACACTTAAAACGACTACATTGCAATATAAATACTCTGTTCATCCATTTCGGACCACTTTCATATGCCGTCTCAAGCACCGATTATGTAAGCTAACAATTGAATTGATAGAATCTACCTAAAAATGTGAGGGGAGGGGGGGAGGAGGTGGCTACCTCCTAAAAATCTCGTGGCTGCCGTGAGTGCTTGCTTGTTTTTGTTCTTTGTCCTGCGACTTTTAAGTGCTCTATAATCAGGTCATGACTTTATTTCCTAACCACGAAAAGCTAGACAAAGACAGCCCAATCTGAAACTAAATGTGGCACGACACGGGGGAATCGGGCGCTCGTCAATTTTTGTGCACGGGGAGTTATGGGTGTCATCAGAGACCGAGCAACGTAAACGAGACAGTACAGCTTGGGCCAGACTGCGAATTTGACCAATCCAGGGGCAACAGGAATTGGGACGGTAAACTCAAACAAACATGACTGATTCTAAGAAAACACACTGTAAGTGGTGCGCAGCAATAAACTGCACAAATTTTTTTTAAACAGACGACCTAAATTAGCTTTTTTTAAATCGTTTTCCTAAAGACTCTGAAAGGTAAGTCAATTGGTGGATAAGTAGATGAAGCTTGAATAGCATATTATTCCATGAATATTTGTTTCAAAACACACACCTTGAATAAAAGCGTGTTTTGTAACTTGTGTTTTAAGTACATCTAGATATAGAATCTAGATCTGGGTTCTAGATATAGATAGATGATAGATCTATTGTAAATCTAGGTTTTAGATCTAAGCTTCCTCGCACCTGGAGATAGTTTCTTTTGTTTAGATTTATCTAGATCTACATGTAATTCAGTGCTCTTCTCCCAGTCAAGATCTAGAAAACAATGCATGTTAGGTTTTTTAAGATCTAGATTTCCTGGCTAGATCTAGATTCTTTGGCACTTCGTCATTCCTAAACACATGTGGTCTTCGTTACATGCTGATCCGCAAAATTATGGAGACCTCACATAACAACAGCTCTTTGGTCTGTCCCGACAGAAAATGTGGTGTCACCTTTCTCATTGTAAATTTGTATACAAATGCCAGACTTCATTACAGAATGAAGCGCTTTGCACAAGTTCGCCAAAACTAGCCGAGAAAGGCAGGACTATTTCAACATTTGTAAAACAAAGCAAATTGGGTTTAGCAGTACACTTGCATTAGGAAATAGATATGATTCTCTCTCTCTCTCTTGCTCTTTTTTTCTCTCTCAATGTTTCTCTCTCTCTCTCTCTCTCTCTCTCTCTCTC
>NW_004797854.1:475649-476851 GCF_000002075.1 Aplysia californica | reverse complement strand
CCCCCCCGACCCCCTTTCTCTTTCCTCCCTCTGAGTTCACCAACCCTTGTTAGATAACCTCTGAGCCATATTGTGAATGTCACGCGCTGTCATAGGAGCTGAGACTTTCGGGTGTGTTTTTAATTAAAGGAGAGATTGCACTCCAAGCTTTTTCACACTAGGCTTATCTGTTGCATCACAATGTATGTGTGTTTGTTTATGTACGTGTGTGTGTATGTTAGTGAGGGGGGGGGGGATCACTCTCTCTCACCCCCACTCACATACACACACACACGTACATAAACAAACACCCATAAATTGTGATGCAACAGATAGGCCTAGTGTGAAAAAGCTTGGGGTGCAATCTATCCTTTAATTAAAAATACGCCCGAAAGTCCCAGCTGTATTCTTCTGTATTGGTGAGATTGGAGTGGGGTAGGGGCGGAAGAGGGGAGTTAGGGGCTAATTCCGTCGCCTCCCCTTTTCTGCTGAAATTGCAATTCGTTTTTTGAAGATACAATGGGACGATATGGCAGAGTTTAGTGGCTTGAAATATAATATGATATTTCACACCACAAAACCGTAACATATCGCAACTTTTCTTCTGCTGTGACTAATGAACTTTTCACATTTAAGAGTATAAAATGAAGCAGTAGGAAAGGGATAAACAGACGACGAAGAGAGAAGTCAATCCAAGTCCAAGTCATATCTTTATCAACGAATTGAAGACACGAGGTGAGTATCATTGTACTATCAACAAGCAGAAATCAGACTATCGAGACCACGGAACAATCAGACTATCGAGACAATGGCTCTTAATGCCAGCACGTGTAAAGGAATGTTAACAAAATCGTTTTAAGTCGACTAGTAGTGGCTTGCGAGTAAAGTAAAATTGTTCCCGCATCCGATCCGGACATTAGGGATTTGCCTTATTAGTAAGGCAACTTCCTGGACCTTTGCCATAGTGTGGTAGGGTGGCCGGTTCCTTTCCACGCCGCCTTTACTTCCCCAACTGGAAGTCAGGAACCCATTACTGCTGGGTGGGCACTGGGCATGAGGGGGCGAAAAAAATCCGTGTCCGAACCGAGCCTCGAACCCGGACTTTCCGCTTCGGAGACGAGCGCACAAACAGCGCTGTCACGCACCCTCTTGCGAGTACTAAGTAGAAATGATGAGAAAAATCCGATACATCCATTGCTCTCTCTATAAAAATAACATTTATA
>NW_004797854.1:470895-472167 GCF_000002075.1 Aplysia californica | reverse complement strand
CCCCCCCTCTCTTTTTCTGCTATAAAATACAGGCATAAACAAATACACATTTAAACATGCACACAAACATACATAGGCACACACTTACACATGTACACACATACACACAAACATACAAATACGCACGCACACATACACAAGCTCACACAAACATACGCACACAAAAAGATACCTATACGCGCACATACACACAAAAAACATACATATATACACACTAACACACAGACACACTCACACACACGCACGCACACACACACACACACACACACACACACACACACACACACACACACACGGGCAAACATGTACACCAGCAAGACACAAACGTAGCATCCCGCCCATAAATGATGTAAATTGTGTCGTCTGAGGGCGCAACACATAATTATTTTACTATTATTACTGGACCTGCAACCCACATGTCGCTGGCTGATTTTGGGAAAGAAAGACACATCTGTAAGTTTGGCTAAGTGCTCATGAATCTTCCTGTCTACGTGTATGATATACCTACTTATTATATTCTTACATGAGCCCCTGCTGGTGGGGAGTTTTGCTATGGGAAGCAAAGAAAACACCTGCCGTGATACTGCGTGTCGTAAAAGGCGATTAAAAGTGCTTAGGTCTGGTCGCCCGAAAAGTGCTAGTTTGCGGAGGGCCAACTACCCAACAAAAGTAAAAAAACAGTAAGTTACAGAAACACGGACAAACACAGCTTATAATTTTTCGATCTTGGGAGACGGAGGAGCTTCTGCTTCAGCAGGAACAATGAAGACAGTAAACTGGGAAGACATGGAATAACATCAAGAGGCTAGTCCAGTATATAGAAAGGTGGAAGGTGTTTGTCCGTGGTCTATACCATGGTGCAGAGTGAGAAAGGCAATGAGGATGATGATATTCCTACATATACATGACGGCCTATCTGTCTAAAATGTAATGTCTTTGTATCCATCCAAACATACTTTCATCTAACAATATTGACCAAAAAATGCCTCTGGCATAGTGGTCCGACTCTCTAACATCGTCTAGTACAATGTGTTGAAATGTGTTTTTACCATTACCGCTGTCTCGGCGTCAACAATATTGTACTGTTGTTACAGGACCTGCAAGCCACACGTCGTTGGCCGTTTGGAAAGAGAGACACATCTGTAAGTTTGTCCACGGACTCAGGTATCTTCCTGTCTACCCGTATAATTTATCTATCTATCTATCTATCTATCTATCTATCTATATATCTATCTATCTATCTATCCATCTATCTATCTATCTATCTATCTA
>NW_004797854.1:454209-467806 GCF_000002075.1 Aplysia californica | reverse complement strand
CAAACCAATCCCCAAATTCCAGTTAGGGGACCCTTACAATACAGTAAATATCACAGACGGTCATATTATAGTATTGGCCTTAATTTACAAGCGTGTTATTTGTATCAGTAAAAGGGACTGCACATTAAGCCTTTTCAAACTGGGCTTATCTGTTACCCAACATCTCCCCAAGCGAGGGGGGGGGGAGGAGGTTGGGGAGTTAAGATTCAACTAGACACCCTCTCCCCCACCCCCGCCCAACCACTATTCCTCTTTTCCTGCTAGCTTCGCAATTAGTTTTGTGAAAGTCTCGTAGCAGTTAGGCGCGAGATAATAAATTTCATCTCCCACTGATGTTCCGTATCACAACTTTTCTTCCAGAATGGCAAATGTACTTCTCACACTTAAGACTATGGAACGAAAAAAATAGGAAAGGGCATAGCAGATTACGAAGAAATAAGATAATCCAAGTCATATTTTTATCGACGATTTAAGCCGCGAGGTGAGCATTATTGTAACGTCAACAAAGAGAAATGCGACTTTCGAGACTTGGGTTCTTAATGCCTCCATGATTAAGCGAACAAAATGAAATAAAGAAGTACAGGGTGATAAAAAAACAACTTTAAAACTTTTTTTCTGAATATCTCGCCCAAAAAATTGTTCTAGAATGCTGTAATTTGGAACTGACATAATTGATTCACTAGAAATTTGTTTGATATAAAATCCACGAAGAAGAAACATGTTTTGAAAACGGAAACGGCTAAAAGAAAAAGCACCCAAAACTCAAAGTTCACTAATGTTTAAAAATCTTGTAAAGGAAGTCGTGAAAAGATTAGATGACCTTTTTCTTTATTTTCTTTCTGACATTTATTTTCATTTCCTGTGACATTTAAACAATATTTAATTTCTTTTACAGAGTTTAAAAAACCTAATTATTTCATTCTGAAATTCCTAGAAGCAGTGCTCCACATTCCCTCCTTTGGACTCAACACATTTTAAACGCGTCGTTCGAAATATTCAGTGGCGCCCTAACACAAGGTCCTGCTAAACCATGAGTTTTTAAAGCCACATACACTGTACATGTTCACTAAGAAGTGACTTCTAGAGACAAGAGAGTGGGTTGCCCAATCGACAGCATTTTTGGAGTTAACATATTCCGCAGGGTGAAAATGGGCTTAGCACTTAACCAAATGTCATCGAGGAAATGATCCCTCTTTACAAGTTGTTCTTGTTCTTGTTTCAGGAAGCAACAACCCTGCACTCCGGACATGTCCATTGATGCTCCGTTGCTCTCTCCAAAATGTTGCCGAGGGTCCTTCTACTGATTGTGCCAGTGCACATTTGGTTGAACGTTCTTCTGTTCTTTCCTTTAAGGATGCCAGATTTTCCGCTTCCTTTTTTTATTCCCAAAAGCATCATCCTCTCCACGGCAGTACTGGCCTCTGCCTCCCTATCTTCCTCCTCAATCAGTTGGCGAGAAAGACATTTCAGGATCTCGACCCTATCTGGTTGAACCGTACTGTCAACTAAGGTGGCCTCACCAGCCAATCTGTCGGCTTTTTCATTTCCCCTAACACCTGCATGGCCAGGGCAGAAAATCCATATGAGCGATCGTATAGGCGTTGGTTTGATAGCTTGAATCCGTTCCGTTCTCAGGAAACCTTTTTCGATCCTTAAAGACAATCGAGGAATGATGAACACCTAGCCAAGCTCTGATCCCATGTCATCTCGGCCTAGCGAAGATGAAAATAGTATAGTCGAAGGTTATGATCTGCCATGAGAATGCAGACTGTTGATGTGTAGGAAAGTCCTAGCTGCAGATCGTCTACGGACAGACATCTCATGTGACTCGACTACTGAAATCTGCACTCTGGTGACGTTTAAAGGACAGAAGTGGTCATGTTTTAAAGAACTTTTTAATCTAGAGGGCACCTAAGCATTCTCTCAATGTCGTGCGCAGAACTTACGGAAGGTCAGAGATGGTGAGTATTTGGGTTGCATAAAGCTCCTTGCTCTTTACTAAACGTAACCATGATCTAAACAGGTTAACGAAATTTGGGAAAAATTATATCTGAACACTTCTATAGACTTGTTAGACTGCTGTATCTTGCTATATGGCGCGCTTGTTGCAACTTTTAGTGGTAGGCCTAATGCAAACTGGTTCGTCATGCTATGAAAATGGCGACAAGGTTGAAAATGGGTTGTTTTTTTAATGCGCCATATAGAGCAAAACCATTCAATGGACTTATCTAAAATACATATCAGACAAATGCCTTTTGGTTCCAGACGTTATGTTCAAATCTGAAACGCAAAACTTCTGTAGGGAGGAAGATATTTACAAAACAAGTTGGCGTCGGTGGCCTAAAGGTTAGGCTACAGGACTCGTAATCGTGAGGTTGCGGGGTCGGGGGTTCGAGCCGCGGGCCCGACGTTGTGTCCTTGGGAAAGGCACTCTACACAAATTTTTCTCATTCACCCAGGTGGGAATGGGTACACAGCCATAGACAGCGAAAGATCTTGTCAGTTTGTTAGTGTTTTAGCGCCTATAAAAGGCTGCTTTCACTTTATGCTTCCCAGGAAGTTGAGGTTGTTTCAGAATGCTCTCAGGTCTGCTGGGGTAATAGTATAGATTGTGAAGCGCATAGCCTGCTGTTGAGCGGGGATTTGCGCTATACAAATGCTATCTGTTATTATTATTAAAGTGTTTTTTTGGGATCACCCTGTAAAATATAAAAACAAAGAAATAAAAAGAAAAAAAGAAAAAAGTTATCAGGAGACTGGTATGCTGCTAAAAAATAACGGGCAGGTCCTAACCAGTAGCTGCCACAACGTTTTACGCCCCAAGAAGCATGCATTTTTTAAAAGAGGAAAAAACTAGTCTATCTTGAACATCCTTTTAAATCGACCAAGAAAGTTAATAACTGCTTATGAAGCCAGAGAGACTTTTGATTAGTCCATTAAAAAAACATTCTTTTTGTTTGTTTCACAAGATAAAAATAAGATTCATTCCGTTGAAGCCCAAGTAACATACTTTGTTACTGTTGCTGCTGCTGTTGTTGTTGTTGTTGTTGTTGTTGTTGTTGTTGTTGTTGTTGTTGTTGTTGTTGTTGTTGCCGTTGTTGCTGTTGCTGTTGCTGTTGTTGTTGCTGCTGCTGTTGTTTTTGTTTTGCACCATAACTCACGGAACGCGTCCAACGTCTCCAGTTTCGGTCCGGGCGACATCTACTTACGTTTCTGCACTTGAAGCCTTTATGTGACTCATACTCATAGGACAACCGGATTCAGTTGGTAAACGTAACATACTGAAGGTGTGTGATTTGGGGTGAGTGTTAGGATCGATGTCTCCTGCAATGATAAAGGAATGGGAATCATACAACGGGTTATGATCTCCGTCTTTCATAAAAACTAAGCATGGAAGTTGTTGAGATATTTCGCGCTCATATGACCTTGAGAGCGCCGTAAAACCCACACTAAACTAAACAGAGATATTTTATTTCGAAATATTGCGCTCGCAGCAGGAGTGCATTGTTGTTCTATTACTGGTGGTGTTTGATGGTGGTATTGGCGTTATAGTAAAACCAGGGCTATGATAATACTTTTGACGAATATTTGACAAATCTTATATAAAGGCAATCTCTCGAAGACATCGGGAAAGGTGTTAACATATTCTCTACCTCGGTCCAGTACACTAACGTCTACTATCGTGCCATTCGAGTTTGCTGCTCGCCTAGACACGAAATCAGGCACTCTATCAGCTGCATGAAATATCTCTGCATGGATGACATTTGAGGCATCGTGGTGAAATCGAAGAAACCGGTACTTTTCAGCTGGTTTCACCATTTGTATAATATCGATTTGGGTTTTTTTTTGTTTTGTATTTTGACTCAACGTGTTTATGTCAATTTACAAAGATATTTCTGAGTGGACTTTACAGATAAAAATACGTTGATTAAAGGCACAAATGATCTCAAATGCTATTCTAGGTAGATGGGTTTTTCCCCCAAATGCAAGACAAACGAACTAGCTCTAAGAAGATACCAATGACTCCAAAGGCCAAAAAATTGACAAGCGCCTGACTACATAACGTCGTGACACATATCATCAGGTCATCAGATTTGTGTTAAGACGTATTCATTGTGATTGCTGATCGTGTTGCTGTGGTTTTAGGACAGTGCGCAAAGGCCCAGCACCTCCTACATCCGCACTCTACTCTCATGGTCGTTGGGATTGAAGAAATTTACTTGGTTTGAATTGCGGCCATAAGTGCGGGGTAATCCAAAAAAAGGTGGGGGGGGGGGGGGGGAGAGAGAGAGAGAAAGAGAGAGAGAGAGAGAGAGAGAGAGAGAGAGAGAGAGAGAGAGAGAGAGAGAGAGAGAGAGAGATATGCGGAGAAGAGGCAAGAAGGGGGAAGAGATTTCACTTCATATGAAGTACATGGATAAAAGATTAAAGTACTATGACTCCCAGTAAGCCATTCATATAAAAGACTTTTCCTCGGTTATTTCCCTTTATCTTGCTTTTGGTGAAAAAGAATATCCATCTGTATTGAATAAAATAGAGATATTTGCGACTGCGGAGGGCAAGGTCGCCTAGTTTCCGAGATGAAACTACTGAGAAAATGGCCGCAAAAGTTTGGTAATTTCCATAGCTTGAGAGTCCTTGGAAACTGAAAAATGGCATTTTTGTGTGCCTTTCATCAATGTTTTTCATTACTATCCACAGACATGGGTTTTTAAAAGGATATAAAAGGCGTTGAGTCCAAAGAAATTACCCAAGCTTAAGAAATATGTCAATTTCTTGGATTTCAATTTCACTATTTTGACGAGCATCTGATTCCACCACGATGCGTCCCAAATGATAAGTAGCATTTTCATAGTGCATGTCCCCGCTCGAGAGCAAGCTCTATGTGCTTTACAGTATACATGTATTACTATCCCAGCAGATCAAAGAACATTTTGCAAATTCTCAGCTTCCCGGAAAGCATACAGTGCAACAGCTGATTAAGCGCGCTAACACCAACACACAGATAGTGATGATAGGACATGTCCCAATTTAGCCATCCAACCCCTGGTCCCTAATCCTAAATTATGTGATCCAATACTCAACCCAACCCAAGTTATCCATACCGGACCCTACCCAGATTGCAACCCTCTCAGTCTAAAGAAACCTGTCTACCTATCTCCCCTCCCCACCGTCTCTCTCTCTCTCTCCCTCTCTCTCTCTCTCTCTCTCTCTCTCTCTCTCTCTCTCTCTCTCTCTCTCTCTCTCTCCCTGACTCCATCATAATTTATCTCGACATGCTTTTTAAAAAATCACACACACAAAAAGAAAAAGAAAAAGAAAACAAAACAACAAACAAGCAAAGCAGCATACACATTCACACGCACTCACACAAACACACACACAGACACGTACACACACATGGACACGCACGCACACAAACACACAGACACACACACACACAGACACACACACACACACACACACACACAAACAGACACACACACCCACAAACATACATACACACACACAAATGCCAGTGTAGACTTCTTAACAATCACATTTTTTGGACCACATTGTATTTGCTCGTATTTTTCTAAAAGGACATTACCTAAAAGATACTACATTCTGGGCATTTAAAGAAAACAAACAAACAAACAAACAAACAAACAAAAACGCCATTGGTCTGACACCCTAGCTAAACATCCTAAACCGAAAAAAATAGGTGAGGCATCGCGGTGAAATCAGAAGACCATCAGTTTTTGGGAACATATGAGTCGTTGATGATCTCAAAGCCTGTTCATTTGCTTCGCTTTTTGACGAAAACAAAACCTATTGATCTAGAGTAGAAAATGAGATACCAACGACTGAAGGAGGTGCGGGTGGCCTGGTGTCAGAAGAAAATGACCGTCAAAGTTTGAGCATTTCCAGAGCTTGAAAGTCCTTGAAAAAGGCCAATTTACATTTTTCTGTTATTCCACACATGAATGTATTTTTAAAAAATGGACATTAAAAGTGTTGTACCAAAAATCAAAAAGGCCAAACGGGCGGAAAAATACCGGTTTTTTTCGATCTCATTATTTTGACGAGCGTCTGATTTCACCACGATGCCTTAAATAATATGTCGTATGTAATTCACACTCAGAGAGAAACCTAAGATCCCAAATTTTCCCTTGCCCAAACGCAAACCCCGAGAGGTAGACGTCTTTATAGATTGTCATCTGAGAATCTTGAGGCGTGAGCTTCCCAAATGCGTGTCCATAACAGGTCTATAAAGGACCGGAGTCGCACCCCGCTGTCAGGACATGGGTCTTTAGGGGGACGCTTGTCAGCCCCCTTCTGGGGAGGGAACCGTTCGTACAAGTCGAGTGTTTTATCTTCTATGAAACTGGGAAATTCACGAACACAAAACGACGTCCAAACGGAAACCTCATCGTGCCGAAATATAAACACGTAGTCACAACGAAAACGGTGGTATAGAAATGTGGTTGCATGAAACCCCTCATAGAATTCATAATAAGGACTACGTGACTAAATAAGAGAAAGAAAGCGTGACAAAAAATAAAGCTTGAGATTTATTTTACATATGAAAGACAGTTTATCAAGGTATTCTACGGAATGGAGATTTCAATTTCAGGGAGCACATTTCTGCCTTAGTCTCGTATTGATATCTTAAAAAATAGACAAAATTCATGCTGAGAGGCAAAGGTGGATGCTTTTTTTTCTTGTTTGTTTGTTTGTTTGTTTGTTTGTTTGTTTATTTTTTGGCTCTTTGAAAATTTCACGAAAATAGATATTGTGTATTTTGAAATAAAACCCCAGAAATGAATTGCTGTTTTAATCGTACAACTTTTCGGGTAACAAAATTAGGTCTGACTGAAAAACTTGGACAGCTGGTTAATCAGTTTCTCTTTACTTGAAAAGAAAGCACAATACGCAAACACACCGGTTTCTGGGGTGTAGCGGTCAAGCACTTGGCTGTCACAAGCAGGAGACGTGAGTTCGATTCCCAGGTGGGGAGAATTTCTGATGAGTATCGCGGTACCCGTGTTAGGATGTTGTATCCCTCTAAGACTGGGTTTGCCCTGAAAGTCAGCGTCGGAAGCCGGTTTTCTAAATGATTTAAACTGTGTTGATGGGGGACATAAAACACATGTTTAAGAATGTATAAATGCTTTGATTATAATTTTTTGGAACGGTTTCAGTTGAACTGATTCTGCCAAATGCGTGCTGATGTGGACTGTGTGTCCGGATATAACTCCAAATGTCTTCATCCTAACCCTGACCCTTACGCTTACTCTAACTTATTATTTATACATATATCAGTAGAGCCAGCACCAGACAGCCAATAAACAGTATTGTTGAGGCGAACACAAATCATCTAAAACAGGTGGCCCCCTTGCACCATTTAATAATACGGCAAAACCCTCCAACAAACAAAGAAACAAAAACAAAAATACGCACACACATGCACACACACACACACACACACACACACACTCTCTCTCTCTCTCTCTCTCTCTCTCTCTCTCTCTCTCTCTCTCTCTCACACACACACACACACACACACACACACACACACTCTCTCTCTCTCTCTCTCTCTCTCTCTCTCTCTCTCTCTCTCTCTCACACACACACACACACACACACACACACACACACACACAAACAAACACACAAACTTAGTTCGGGGGGGGGGGGGGTCGTTTGTACAGGTGACCCCCATAACCCTGGCTTCACCTTGACCTGCACTTGTCTTTTCTCTCTGTCTTGTCACTGGCATATGTTGAGTGGCGGTTATACACTTCGCCGTCACGTGCTGAAAACCTGAGTTAGATTCCCGAGTTTTATTTATTTATTTATTATCTATTTATTTATTTATCTATTCATTTATTCTATGATTTATTTATCTATTTATTGATTTATTTATTGATTGATTGGTTGATTTATTTATTTATTTATTTATTCATTTATTTATTCTTTATTTCCTGGGGGGGGGGGGGGGCTTTACCCGTATCTCGGTCTTTCTGCTGGGACGTCGTTTCCCTAACTTTAAACCCGAGTTTGTCCTCGCAGTCAAGGTCAAAACCTGCCCCCTAAACGGTGAAAATAATAACCAGTGCAGATGGAGGCTGACAAGCACCTGCGTTGAGGGCTCCGGTGGCCGAGTGAGTAGTTAGACCAGACTCTAGAACAATGTCGAGCATGTGTCGTTGACAAGAAGTATAGAAAGGTGGTCAATGGAGTGTGCCCTTGATCAAGACACGATACCCCTACCTAAATAATCCAGGGCGCTGCACAGTGGCGAATAACAGTGGCATGTTGTTTCTTTTTATAGTGAAATTGTTCAGTATTGGTGTAATACTGTGTATTTGATATTCTGTGTATGTATATTTGTGTGTTTGATTATGTATTTATGTACATGTAAGTATGTTTGCCTTTGTAAACCAAATTTCCTCATGGGGATTAAAAAAGTGTACTTTATTTGTTTATTTATTACTTTTGATGAAATAAATATCCATCTATCAGGTAAGACGTAGAGATAAAATATATGCAGTTAAAGGAGGTAGGGTTCACCCGGTATCAGAGGAAGAAAAGCGAAAAAATGGTCGCCAAAGTTTGGTGACTTTCTAAGCTTGCGTCCTTGGAAACTGCAAATTTACTTTTGTGCGCCTTTGACAAAATTTTCTTCTCAGTAAAATCAACACAAAAATGTGCTTTTAAATGTTTGCAAAATAAAATGATTTTGGCTCCAATAGTAACTTACAAACAAAGTATCTAATTATTTAACCCAGTAATTACGATTTTAGACCTTTTGTTGGACCCCCCTCTTTAAGCATTTTTCTCTGGAGTGCCCTCAACAGAAAAGATTAACGTTAGAAATTGTAAGTGTATTACGCAAAATGCATTTTTTTGGTCTGCTGTAATTTCTACACGACAATGGAATTGACTCTTTGTATCACCCTTTTTGTGGGTAATTAATGTTCTTGCTTGTCACCCCTGTGCAGAAGTAGGGCACACTACAAGTGTCACCCTCCAACAGCCAGACTGGTATTTCTGTTACAACAACAAGACGTCTACTTCATCAGGTCTCTCTATGCCACCATGTCACTCCGGGTGGCCTTGGGTCTCAGGTCAAGGCAGCAGAGGTATCTTATTTCTGGCGCAGTGTATTCCCACAGCCGCATTTCCACGACGTTCGAATGTGTAAGCCAAAGCTTTTTCTTCACGCTGTCAGCCATGTTTTCTTATATCAATGAATAGACTTAGTACCCTGCGGGGCGAATATACAGAGTTTACAGCAAATCTCAGAGATTTTTCTAACTGCAGAAAAATATGTTAAAGAGGAATTAGTCTTTCCCTGGGTTGTTTGTTCGAAAGGTCGTCGTTTTGTAGTTAGAGTTACGGGGGGATTAATTAGATATCGGGCTACAAAATGTTCCTAGCGGGAGGGGAAGCAAGGAGGAGATTGGTCCAACAGTGCGCGCAGTGTTACGGTAATTTGACCAAGAGCTGATCGTTTTTCAAAATAAGATGACAGCGACGCTTGTGACAGAAGGAAAAGGATCCTACCACAGCTTGAAGGCAGAGAGGGCTCTTGAAAAGAGCCTTGTTTGGCACGGTTTTCAACAACAGAAGCCGATGGGGAAGTTTTCCGCTTGTAAGCTCTTGTACAAACTTGCATTAACGCCCCGTAAACCCAGTCTTTAAAACGCCTAACCCGACTAACGCTTGATTCTGAACCGTGTTGTTCGGAAACTTCTTCAGGTTCTCTGGAGGCAAGTGTTGAAAGAGCAGTATGTGTGGCCCTGTGATGAAATCAGGGGCTCGTCAAAATAATGAAATATAAAAACAACAACAATAAAAAAAACACTCGCATTTTTCAACTTCTTGGGCAACGTTTATCCATTGGGCTCCTTTTTTAAGGCTCTGCGCCTCTTGTATACACGTAAAACCACGTTTCTCTGTGGACTCTACTGAAAAACATTGATAAAAGGCAAAACAATTGTAAATTAGTAGTTTTGAAGAACAAATAAGCTTTTGAAGCGGAAATTTTGCTGGCCATTTTCTCGCTAATTTTACCTCTGACAAAAGGTGACCATCACCTCCTTAAATCGGTAATACCTCGACTCCTATTCTAGATAGATGGGTATTTTGGTCAGCCTAATTCAGAAAAATGAACAAACGTTTAGATGATACTAATAGCTATAGATGCCAAAAAACTGAGGAGCACCTGATTCCACCGCGACGTAAAACATACAGTGCCAATCATCGTGTTAACACTCCACACTACCCACTCATGCAGCATACCACTTTAAAGCTAATTAAATTCGGCATCAACTGACACATCAACATTTCACTATGTTAAGATACGCCCGAGATATGGTTACTTACAATTTACCTTAAAAACCAGGCTTGGCAAAATTGTGCGAAATCAATGAAAAGTAAAATTGTCTTCGCGCATGTATTGAGAAGCATCAATAATATTGATAGAATGGACATACAATGCATATCCAATGTATGGAGAATGTTTTCTCTTCAACAAACAACATTCCATTACGATAGCTTCAAACAAAACGGAAAACAGCAATAATACCACCAAAAACTAGGACTTAAAATTAAATGTGTTCATTATTATTTTGCCTCGGAGCCATTGATTGTTTGTAGAGCTCGAACCATTTGGACATCCAATCTCTTAGATTTTGTATATGACAACTTGTCATTTCCTCAGAAAGTTGCAAACAATGGATCTGAACTGGGAGCAAAGTCGCCTTTCTTCAGTTGTTGTTTAAGGGAACTTCAAATACCAGTAGGATTCATATCGGGATATCCGGGGCTATTTACCGGGGACCACTCTAGAGTTGATATGATTTGGTTTTCCAAGAATTGTCTAAGGGCATTGGCCGTGTGAGAAAATGTTTGCTATGCATAGAGATGTCTACTTGAATGAAACCATGACAAATATAATTGTAAGACGTGACGTTTCAGCACTTGCGTGATGTAGTCCACTAAACCAAGCCATCCGGTGATTCTCGCTCGAGCGGTTTTGCTCATTTCACCCCAGACCACCCAAAACTATGGCAGGTTCGTGGCCTCTGTTCAGATGACTATGTCCAAAACCTAACATAGTCTATGGAAAAAAAAGGTTTTTATGCTCTACAGGAAACCAATAGATCCTAAACTAAAACAAAATTATGCACATGTAAAGTCCAGGTTTTGCGTGGTATTTGTGACTGTTCTGTTTTCTAATCTGTTTGAAAATATCATAAGAAAATGCTGTTCATTGCAAAAAAAATAACATTTTCTTTTTATTTGATATTCAATATATGAACAATTCACCAATATCGCCCACGAATATTGATGCATCTCAATATACGCGCGAACACACTTTTACGTTTCTTTGATTTCACACAACTTTGCCAAGCTTGATTTTTTAAGGTCAATTTTGGGTGACTCTATCTCGGGTGTCTTTTAACATCGATGAAATGTTAATGTGTCATATGATGAAGAATTCATTAAGCTTTATATTGATATGCTGCATGCGTGGGTAGCGCAATGTTATAACACGATGATTAGGTGATTATACTTTCAAGTTTCTTTTGGACACCACTGTATAACATCTTGTAACATTTGATGCCTCGCGTTCTAATATTTCAACGACGCTTGAAAACGCACTTTATCGGGGCGATTCAAATAATAAAAAGAAACAGAACTTCGTTATTCATAATATATATTTTTCAGTTCTATTTTTCTTTATCTGAAACAAACACCCAAAAAAAAAATAATAATAAAAAAAAATAAATGCAAAGTACAATACGAATGCTATAACATTATATTCAAATTCGTGTTTCTGATTTACGTCTTGCAGTAGGAAATATGCCACAGCATGGTACTTGTTCTCACATCGGACATAATATGACGTGTCTGATACGTCTTCAAAGAAATAAAACACCCTACCCCCGCTGTTTCTGAACCATGTTGTTAGGAAGCCTGTTCTGGTTCTCTAGGGATAAACGTGTGAAGATCAATACAGCATTTTTTTTCTCTTTTTGAGTACGTGCATTCTATTATTTGAACAACCCCGGAAGACTCACTACTCCAGGACACTTTGAAAAAAGAAGCAAAACTTCATTAGTCTTACAAATTTTTAAAGTTCGATTTTCTTTATCAGAAATTTTAAAAAGAAAAAGTGCAAAATGCATACTTTGAAATTTTAATATCCAAGTTTATGTTTCTGATATGTGTTTGATGATTCAAAATACGCCACGATATATATATATATATATATATATATATATATATATATATATATATATATATATGTATATATATTATACATACGAGCTGTACTTTTTCATTAGTTATACTAAGAATGATCTCCGGGCGGACAGCGCTACGAATGATCATAAACCTCTTCTGTCTTTTTCGAAAGACAGCTTGGTTGCAGGCACAGACAGCCAAACATATGCTCTTCAAAATGAGTGACAGCGTCAGACAGGCTCAGGATCATGCCTTAAATCCGCTTTAATTAAATATCCTTCCAGAGCTTGAACTAAAGGATTACCGCTGAAATAGATGCCGTTATAAAACCAGAGGAATCTATTTACCCACAGTTTCTGCGGTGCTTAAACACGAATTGCGCGACCTGTTGGAAACTAACCGAAGTAGAAGAAAATAAAAAAGAGTCAGTCATAAAGAAATGCCTTTTTTATGATAGCTTGTTTCTTTTTAATGCGTTTTTTGTGGAAAATTGAATCTTTTGAGGAGCACACACATAATATGGTGCATATTACATTTTGCTGCATATTTCACTGCCGTTAATTTCGGTAGGTCGTTTACAAGTGGTCTTACATTCATGAGAAGCGGGTTTTTTCCTCTTCTTGTTTTGAAATGTTAGGTTGTCGACTTCGTTCTCTTTCCGTGAGGATAGATCTCTGAATGAAAGAACTTATTGTTGACAGATTATAAACCATTATCTTAATTTACTAGACATTAAGTGCGCAGTGAAAAGATATCCTCGCCTACGTATACGGTTTTTTAAACACACTTTGGAACATTATCCCAGCCGTAAAAAGGGAAAACAATGATAAAAACCAAACATTCAAACAAATAAACAAAAATACGGCCATAGACAATGTTTGTATTGATAAGCCGAGTATTTGATTCGGTATCAGTTTGCAAACAATTTTCAGATTTTGCATAAACAAAAACTGAAATTATTTACTAATTTCCTCGTCTCTTTTATTTCGAAACCCTTTCAGCCTCGCCTATTTGAAAGAAATCGCACTTGTCAACTCTTAAGAAAAACGAAACATCAAAGAAAATAGAAATAATCCTGTCTGTCTGTTGCTACGGACTCTCAAAACCCTGCGGTGTCTACAACCTCTACTTGCCCCACCCCTCCTGCCCTCTCCTACCTTCTTCTTACCTCGCCTCTCCTCACCTCTCCTCTCCCACCTCTCTCCCCCACCTTTCCATCCTCTACTTCTTTTCTCTTCACCAGTACCCTTTCCACCCCCCCCCTCCCTCGTTTCTCTTCCCATTGCTTTCTCACATGTTACAACTCATTTCCGTCCAAAATCTCCTTAATATTTTCGGCCCCTCTCAAACTTCACTT
>NW_004797854.1:446233-447986 GCF_000002075.1 Aplysia californica | reverse complement strand
TTTTGTACACAAGTGGCCTTTGTCGCTAGTAGCACTTTTACAAGACATCGTATTATAAGTTGTTTTCTATTTAAAACCAATTATTTCATTACTTTCTTTACCTTGTACAGGCCCTGGAGCCACAACGGATGATGGCAACATATCCATGTCCAACATCGTACTTTCTAGAATCACCTTCTCGTCCGAGCTAGATCTATCATCTCAAGCTTCAAACGGAACAACGAACACAAGTATTCCGGGCAACTCTTTCCTTCCCCCATGCGTTCACAACACACGTCTCTTACTCAAAGCAGTGCCGTCATCAAGGCAAAGACTAACATTCCGTTGTGACGTCACAGGGATATTGGTCGAGACTGAGGAGGTAGCAGATGAGGACGGCGAAGCCTTCACGATTAAAATAGACAAACAGAGGGCGTGTCTAAGAACGTTTGTGAAAAGATACTGTTACGAAGACGCCAAGTTTTCTATTCCGAATGTGGTTCATTACGTGTGGTTCGGGAAACAAAACTTCACAGCGCACATTCTTGTCAGTGTTCTCAGTGTGCTGCGTTTTCAGGTAGGCTACCTGTACCTAGCTAGTTAATTAAAAAAATATGTAGGTGTTTTTACGCACCTATTGACATAATTTAAACCATAAATCACTCGCTTATGTCATGAATGCTAACTGTTAACTGATTAATAGAAGGCACAGTTTTTTCTATAAGCTTCATTCTATATTTGATACACACTATACCTATCTGGTATTGTTTTTTTTAATAAAGATGTGATGTTTTCACGCCCCCATCAACACGATTTAGATAATTTAAGAGGCGGGCATTTGACTCCAACACGGACAGAGAGGGATACAACACCCTGGCTAGCAGAAAGTAAAACATGTCTTTCCACTCAGGAATCAAACACGGGTCTCCTACGAGCGGGAGTGAAGCGCCATAGACACCACAGAAGCCGGTGTACTTATTAAAATTTACAAATTCTGAATTTAAAAGAACATATCTTTCCCATCCCTTTCCCCTCGCTTTCCTCCCTCTCTCCTCCCTCTCCCCCTCCCTCTCTTTACTCACCATAATCCCCACCATCCTACTTCCAGATATCCTGCGCCATCCTGTTCCCCAAGGCCCCTATGGACTCCGTTTCCTCCGCCTCTTCCTCCTCCTCCTCCTCCTCCTGGACAATATTTCCTCTACCTCCAGAACTAAAACATTTTCTGCAACATCCCCACTGTGCCTATTTAGCTGGTATTGTTGACCTTTAACCCTTTGTTATATTACTCGTATATTCCTTTACAAGTGTATTCATTTTTAATTTGTGTTATGTTTAAAAAAACAAAACAACAAAGGTACATTGTAAAGCGCCTAGAGCTGTATTGAACGGGTAATGGCGCTATGAAAATCATCAGCATTCTCATCAAACAGTTTGATGCTTCTTCTATTTTTGCTGTCATTTTTTAATGTTTATGATGATAAAGCTTTAAAACTTGCATGAAGCCATGTAAGTAATTGTGAAAACGATGCACTTGGTATCATGTTTAGAAGACAAAGCTCTCTGGAACTTTAGACATTATTATTCGGGGTTTCAATTGTGTTTGTGTCCTTTGTCAGATTACGAGTGTAAATTATGTATTTGAAAGAATTTGTTGTACGTTGAATAGGCCAATCTGCATGAAACGTTGATTAAAATTTTATTTTGTTGTCAAGTTCTCAGAACCACCATAGGGTGAGCGCTAGTGAAATGATCTTTATTATTATTATTATTA
>NW_004797854.1:422732-446074 GCF_000002075.1 Aplysia californica | reverse complement strand
TTCCTCCTCCTCCTCCTCCTCCTGGACAATATTTCCTCTACCTCCACCTCCCTCTTCCCCCTCCCTCCCTCCACTCACCAGCATCCCCTTCCTCCCACTTCCAGAAACCCTGTGCTATCCTGTTCCACGGTGACACCCCACCACAAGGTCCCCTATGGAGCCTCCTACTCACGCTGTGGCCTCGCGTTATTCACGTGTTCAGGGTTCGTCCCAAGAAAATCTTTGGCCGCAAACTGGCTTATGTCCAACACCAGGCTGACATTCTGCGCTTGGAGGTTCTCAAAGGTAAGAAAGTTTCTTCTTCTTCTTTTTGTTCTTGTTCTTGTTCTTGTTCATGTTCTTCTTCTTGTTCTTCTTGTTCTTGTTCTTCTTCTTGTTCTTCTTGTTCTTCTTCTTGTTCTTGTTCTTGTTCTTCTTCTTCTTCTTCCTGAAAAATATTTGAGACTCTGATAATAGCTGCTCATATTTTAATGTTCGGCGTTACACCAACTCCAGCTTCTTCAGGAACATAGTAGAGGAACACATTCCAGAGAAAAAAAAATGATGACACCTTAACAACAGTGCGTCGACAATAAATTTCGTAATCCTCCGCCTCCTTCTCCTCTTCCTCATTTTCTTCCTCCTCCTCCACCTCCCCATCATCATCATCATCATCATCATCATCATCCTCATCATCATCATCATCATCATCATCATCATCATCATCATCATCATTACTGCCTTTCTCAGCGTAGATCAGCGCATAGGCCACAAAAAAATACTTCCCACCTTTTTCTGATCCCGGGCTAGCCTCTTTCCAACTGTTTTGTACATCATTGAGAAAGTAGTTTGGGTTAGGTCCCCCCTCCCCCCACTTTAAACTTGTTAATGTTCTATTTCTGTCTAGTTCACTTTTTATTTAAGTTGAAAGGACGTAAAAGTGTATGCTTGTGTATAAAATGCACCCTCGTGCGTGTGTGTAAATGCGTGTGTAAGTGTGTGTCTGGTGTGTGTGTGTGTGTGTGTGTGTGTGTGTGTGTGTGTGTGTGTGTGTGTGTGTGTATGTGTGTGTGCGTTTGTGTAAGTGTGTATATGCGCGTGTGAGCGTGTGATTTTGTGCGCTTTTTGTTTGTGTGTGTATTTGTTTGTGTCTTCTTTCTAACTTGTGCGACATATTTCTGTCTGTCGGCCTGCTTTTCTTTAAAACTAAATGACGTGACAAGACCAGCCTTTTTCTTCTCGTACAAAAATCACAAATGATACACATATCTTGTGTCACGACGCAGTGGAATCAGGCGCTCGTCAATTTTTAGGCACTTGGCGTTATTGGTATCATCTCAAAGCTTCTTCCTTATTTGTTCAGCTCGGCTTCCCATCGTCGTTCCACAGAGTTGGGCGGCATCTACCTAGACACAGATCAGCTTCTTTTGCGCAGCGTGACGTCACTCCGACAGGAAAAGGTTGTAATGAGTCACGAAAACAAGAACAACTTGGCGAACTCGCTCATACTCTCCACACCAGGTGCCCGGTTCCTCGAAGTTTGGACCAATCAGTACCGGTATTACAACTCACGGCAGTGGGGGTATCATTCCACGTACGTGCCTTGGAACCTCGCCCAGATTTTTCCAGATCTCATCACGTGAGCGCTGTTTTGCATGTGTTTATTTGTTTGGTTTTCTTAGGGGAGGGGGGGGGGGGGGGGGTCATAAAAAAGATTAGTTGACGGCCAAGATGAAAAACCTCAGAGTCACAAACTGTTGGCTAAAAAAGAACATTATTATTGATTTATTTAGATGGTAAAGCACATACAGCTTGCTGCTGAGAGGGAATCTGCACCATGCAAAATGCTATGTACTATTACCATTATTGTTATTATTATAATAATTATCATCATTATTATTAATATTATCATCACCATCATCATCATCGTCATCATTGTGTACTGCAGAGAATAAAAAAAGCTTGATACTTGGTAAAATTAAAAAAAAATTTTTTATGATACTTTCATCGTTTCGCCCGACTTCGGGCTTTATTAATTAACAAATTATTATAATAATAATAATAATAATAATAATAATAATAATAATAATAATAATAATAATAATAATAATAATATTATTAGTAATAATGATGATGGTAATGATGATGATGATGATGACGATGATGATGATGATGATGATGATGATGATGATGATGATGATGATGATGATGATGATGATGATGATGATACAAATTATTATACTCAGGGTCATGATTATGATTATGATGATTATGATGATGTTGATTCTTCTTCTTCTTCTTCTTCTTCTTCTTCTTCTTCTTCTTCTTCTTCTTCTTCTTCTTCTTCTTCTTCTTCTTCTTCTTCTTCTTCTTCTTCTTCTTCTTCTTCTTCTTCTTCTTCTTCTTCTTCTTCTTCTTCTTCTTCTTCTTCTTCTTCTTCTTCTTCTTCTTCTTCCTTCCTTCCTTCCTTCCTTCCTTCCTTCCTTCTTCATCCTTTTCACTTCCTTCCTTCTTCTTCCTTAAAATAATAATAACAATAATAATAACAAAAATAATAATAACAATAATATTAGTAGTAGTAGTAGTAGTAGTAGTAGTAGTAGTAGTAGTAGTAGTAGTAGTAGTAGTAGTAGTAGTAGTAGTAGTAGTAGTAGTAATAGTAGTAGTAGTAGTAGTAGTAGTAGTAGTAGTAGTAGTAGTAGTAGTAGTAGTAGTAGTAGTAGTAGTAGTAGTATCATTATCACTATACTGTCATTATCATTATTATTAGTATTAGCATGTGAATTTCAAACACCAGCAACAATTTGAACGTAATCTTTTGGAGGGAAAAATATAGAGTGGCCGCTTGAGTTCCCTCTGGGTTATCAAATTGCCTTATGGCAGGATTATATCACATGACCATCTTCATTTAATATTCAATGTGCTTCTTTTTTTTAGAATTTTAAATTAAGTTTTTTATAATTTAAAAACAATAAGCAGAAAACAAGTTAAGCGATCATAATTAATTGGTGGGCCATTTGATGAATACTAAATTACTTTGGTCCTCGTTATAGGTATACTTTTGTAAATTGCATACACTTATTCTAAACTGTTCATATTCGTTTGACTTTAGCTCGATCTGTTCTCGTATTTTACCGGAATTGGTCTTGTCACTTTTCCCGTATATCATTAGATATTGTTAGTTAGTTTAGTAAGAGTTTTACGGCGCTCACGTCTGCATAAGGTCATAGAGCGCGCGAAACATATTAAGTTGGTTGCATTCACAACAGTTCACAGCACGGCTTAGTTTTGATTGATGATCAGATTCAAATGGTTACAAAGTCATTTTAAATATCTCAATCTTAAAATGACAATTTACCTTACATTAAAATAATAGTATTTCTATTTTGGTGCAAAGGACTTTATAAAATCGAGAATTCTGTTGGGATGAACGACGGAGAACATTTCTTGCAATTTTGTACTTTTAGAATACTTCCTTTGGGTCTCCCCAAAGTCCGGACATTCCGTTGATATGTGTCTAAAGGTGAAATTCGTTTCACCTCCGACACAGAATGGTCTCGTATCTTCCTACAGGAGTTTAGATGTTGCTGTTTATTAGCATACAGATAAATACACGCCCTTTAGAATACTGATAGTAACTTATTTTTTCTTAATTCCACAGAGTTGTGGACAACAAATTCGTGAACCCGGATCTCACAGACATCTGGAAAGTTTACTCGGGACACTATGACATTGCGGACAACTTCGCTCTCCATCTGTACACCCGGACCAAGGCCAAGACGCCTCTCGAGTTGTCCGTTATGTCCAGAAGAAACTCTACCTTGGGAGAAGTCTGGAGGACCATCCTGTATGGATCCAAAGAGATTCCCAAGTGTGCTTGATCTTTGTGTCTGTTCTTTTAGAGCCCCATGGAAGTAAAGTACGAGTAAAGTTAGCTTACTATTCAGATGAAATAATTTTGTTTCAGGAGATAGATAGATAGATAGATAGACAGGTAGATAGATAGATAGATAGATAGATAGATAGATAGATAGATAGATAGATAGATAGATAGATAGATAGATAGATAGATAGATAGATAGATAGATAGATAGATAGATAGATAGATAGATAGATAGATGTATGCTTCCCGGGAAGCTGAGAATGTTTCGGAGTGTTCTATGGTCTGCTGGGGTAATAATATAGTGTAAAGCGCATAGAGCCTGCTGCTGAGCGGGGATATGCGCTATACAAATGTTATCTATTATTATTATTATTATTAGATAGATAGATAGATAGATAGATAGATAGATAGATAGACAGACAATTGGATAGATAGAGAGGGAGAGAGAGAGAGAGAGAGAGAGAGAGAGAGAGAGAGAGAGAGAGAGAGAGAGAGAGAGAGAGAGAGAGAACACTGTCTCATTATTTTTGATTATTGTTTTCATGTTGGTATTATGTATATTTTCTTGTGTTTTTTTCCACAATATTTAGACTTTGGATTTGGAAAATATTTTCTTGTACTCATGCAACCAATATCACAGATTAAGACAAACAGCAATAATAACTTTTTTTTTCAAAGAAAAGGAAAATTTAGGATAAGTGCATCTGGTGAGCAGGCGGCTTTTTGTATCTTAACCTAAGAGACACGTTCACTGTGATATCTTCAACCAGAAACCTCCTGCCACAAGGAGGTAGAACAAGTCTTTATTTTCATTTTTACTTTTTTATTAGAACTTTTTACACATTTCCAAAATACGTGCGCAACAATACGACTACCTTAGAATTATAAAGTTCTAGCTGTTCAGTATTTAGTCTTTAGAAATTTGACTTCAAAAACTTATATTTTCACATGTAAAGCTTTTATGAAGGCAATTTTAAAAATCTTTTTTTGACGACTCTGAAAAATCTTAGAATTTTGATAGAGCAGACAGAACATAATTTGGTTTCTGACATCACGGTCAAAACAGCCAAAAATGTCAGATAGAACTTTGTAATTTTTAGGTTGCGAATTTGCTGAACCTCGTTGCATAAATCACTCGCTTCTCCTTAAAGAGCTCTCTGTTGTCTAATGAATACTTGTTTTTTTTTCGGTAGTATGTGCTATCTGTGCAGGAATGATCAATATCAGATATCGTTATTTAATGTAGATTTTCTTACGCCCGCATCCACCCAGTTTAAATAATTCAAGAGGCGGGCTTCGACCTTACCTCCCAGAATCAACCTGGGCTGGGAGAGATACAACACCCGAGCAGCAGAAAAATCGAGATATTAGATACAAATAATTCTCCCCCCCCCCTTTGGGAATCGAACATGGGTCTCTTGCGTGCCACGGAGAAGTGCTAACCGCTACACCACGGACACCAGTCAGGGCATCGTTTGTATAAGGCACCATTGATTTGTTTGATCTTAAAAAAAACCCAAGAAACTCAACTTCAATTGTGAGGCAGCGTGGCGGAATCAGGCTCTCGTAAATTTTTGGGCATGTAGAGTTATTGGCATAATCTTAAAGCTTGTTCACTTGTCTTTATTGGGATAAAAAAATATCCATTTATCTTGAATACAAGTCGAAATATTTGTGAATGAAGGAGATGGGGGTCACCTATTTTCAAAGGTAAAATTAGTGAGAGAAGAGCCGCCAAAGATTAGCTATTTCCTTTCTGAAGAGTCTGTGGTAACTGAAAATTTACCTTTTTTGTAGCTTTAATCATCGTTTTTCAGAAAAATCCACACAGAAATGAGTTCTTTAATGGGCATGAAAGGTGTTGAGCCAAAAGACAAAAAATTGATAAAAATTCACAAACCTGTGGAAAAATGCGTTTCTTCACTTTGATTATTTTGACGAGAGCCTGATTCCACCACGCTGCCTCAATTATTTTGTTTCTGTAAGGTATTTCGCCTTTGAGTTTCTCCGAGAACAGACAAGTCCACAGCTTAACCCCTTCACTGCTTTACCCATGACAGTATGAGCTCTTAGGTAGGATTATAGAGTGGGGTATTACACTTGACTGCCTCATACGAGATAGTACGAGTATGAGATCTTTGGTAAGATTATCTAGTGAGAAATTATAATATCCCAATTGGAAGAGAGGCAGAATTAGCCTAACGCAAAAAACAACAACAAACAAACAAAAACAAACAGCAGTACTGCGTCTCCGCTCTGCGCTTTACGAGCAAAAGAAGATGACAAAGTAAATGTAAAGTATTGAGTGGGTATGTCGGTGAATGGGTTACAACATCAAGCGTGGAGAGAACTGGAAGCGCATGGGGTGTCCAGCCGGGCAGGTCTTCCTTTCCCTTCCCATAGATCACGTTGTGCCTGTTGTCTGCGATAGCCAGTAAAACAGATCTGTTATTTCGTTATTAAGATGGATAAGATAAGATAAGATACGATAAGATAAGAGAAGATAAGATTAGATAAGATAAGATCAGATCAGCGCATCAGTGAGATGCAAGCATCTCGACTGCTCTGTGTAAGAGTTTTCCATACAACACTTTTCAAAATGGCACATAGCCGAGACTTACAGTTTGCAGTCCATTTGTGTTAATGAAGTATAATTTTATAAGAACGAAAAAGGTAAAGATAATAATGATAACAACTGCTCGTTCGTCAATGTCTAACGAATACCAATACACCCGCAGGGGAGAATGTTTCTCCAGCCAAATAAAAGAACTTGAAGAGTTAAAGGGAATGATGATATTTTGCATCTGTTATGGCAAAGATAATGATATTAATTGTCTCATCAGCAATCCTAATATGGGTTTCCAGATGGCATGGGTGGTATTACCCCAACGTCCAAGGAAAGGACGTTTTAACTTTGGACTGTTTGATAAAACACCCCTCCCTCCACCCTCCTTTTTTTCGCCTCCACCCCTACTCCCACCCCTTCTTTCACCCCCAGACCCTTCGTCCCTCATGCACACAGTCCTCGCTTTTCCCATTTTTATTCTCTATACTCATAACTTTGCTTACCTCACTTTTTGAATTTAAACAGTGTCTCCTTTTTTTAATTTACGTTCTTTATTATTCCTGGCCAAAATCTTTCACTTCCATAGTATTATTTCAATTTGCTCAATGAATGGTGTACATACATCGCAGTATTTATATCTTATTGTGCGTTTTCTTCAAGCATTACATTTTTAAAATATTCGCTTCTTTAGTTTACTTGATCCCTGCTGTGTTTCTGTTTCAATAAATTATTATTTTTTACATTAGACTGTTTGTTCGTTTTGTTTTTTTTGTTAATATGTTACTATGTTTAAGAAAGCAGAATAACATCGACTCGATAAGGGTCATTTAAATCTGGAAAACGAGTTAGAAATAAAAAGAAACAACACCGGGAATTTTTTTTCAAAATGTAGGGCCTACCAAAAGAAACCCCGCCCTCCCCCCCCCCCCAACACACATACACACAAACAAATACAAACACATACACACATACGCACATATACATACACGCAAAAACACATACACACATACACACATACACACACACACACACGCACACACGCTTACATACACTCTCACATACACAAACACACACACGGACAAACAAGCACACAAACATACTACATATATAATATTAGTTATGTGTGTGTGTGTTTATGTGTGTGTGTGTGTGTGTGTGTGTGTGTGTATGTGTGTGTGTATGGGTGTATGTGTTTGTGTGTGTATGGGTGTATGTGTTTGTGTGTATGTATTTGTGCGAATGTATGTATGTGTATGTATTTGTGTGTGTGACAAAATGACCCTTATTTTGTGGGCTATTAAAATTTTAAAAAGACTTTTGATTTTTGGGGGGCTGTAAATTGTATCCATGCGCACTACAGCTGATGGTGTAGGGGAAAATAATGCTTAAATTATTAATAGTTTATTGTATCATAGGTTGATAAATTCTGATTTGTAATAGAACTGCACCAAATAATGATAAAAAACCCAGGTCTAATTGATCTAGTTTTTCCAGATTTTCTCACAAGGCACCCATGAAATCACTATTGTTTGATAGCGCTTTTAGATAGCATAACTGAGCTAAATCCTTTTGAAATATGATCTAGGAAGGGTTAAGTTAAACTTTGATGTTTCAGGTAAAACTAGATTTTTTTGACACGTGATCACTGTTACACCTTTGAAGGTCCCTTGCTCGAAATTGACATTGCTGACATATGGAGCTTTTTCTCAGACACATACACATTATCAAGACAATTGAGGTTGATGTCTCCCTGTGTACAGACCTGTACAAAGATACAAGACGTGACGGTTGCATGGATTTCGTAATATACATATGACTGTAATATTATATAGTAGAACTAAATTGCCAGCTTATAACAATGCAAGGAGACATCAATCATTTTTACGATTCAAGAAATAGATACCATTCTGGCTATGTTAGAACTCTGAAACATATTTCGGGTTTTAGCTTATTTCTCAAAAGAGAAATCGAGACTACAAAGGCTGTGATGCAGAGCTATAACATACTTTTGAAGCCCTATAGAAGAAACTGACAGGGCTTTAATTTTGGAATATTGAAATAAAGCTGAATCTCCCTTCCCACACGCATTCACTGGGGCTCTGATGGGGGTACGGGGGGAAAGGGAGGGGGGAACGGGGTGGTCTGGTGATGGTAACCAGAAGACAAACTACACGCCTACAAAGTAAGAAACGCCTCTAAGGGACTAATTGGCTGTACACAAACACCCCTATTATTAGGACGACGTATGTTATATTTATTTGAAATTTTAGCAATTCTGCTGTCTATCCTTTTCTTTATCCTTCCCTAGTTTACCAAGTGCTCTAACCTTACAAACGTATGATTTAAGTCTAGTTTTGGCTCAGAAACTGGACAGTCAGTTGAAAGTTCAAATCCCAGTGGATTCAGATTTTCCACCGGCTTTTGTGCCCTTGCTAACTTTATCTTTTCTCTCAGATTTTTAGTTTAGTTTTAGTAAGGTTTTATGGCGCTCGCAACTGAAGGTCATATAAGCGTCAAGAGGTGGATGTCTACAGAGAAGTCCAAACGGGGAATCACTTCTCTAGCCTTCAATAGCACAAAGTCTGCTTCGATTATCAAAGCACCCCGGAAATAGCAGTTCACAAGAGAGTGACAAACATACAAAAGGAGTACAAGAATTTATGACGATAGTAAGGATGAGGAAAGAAAAGCAGTAGTTCCCTCTCTGTTGTTCCGGCACAGTATGATCATAACATTGATAAATCAGCCAATTCACAATTCTGCTGTGCATAAGAGCATGTTATTATCCCTCCCCTCCCCCCTCCTTGGAAGTATATCAGATTATACGTCCTATTATTGGGCCCAGTACTCCGTCTACCACAAGACCCTATATTACATATACATATATATATATATATATATATATATATATATATATATATATATATATATATATATATATATATATACATATATATATATAATACATATATACTTATGTCCCTTGGGACTTCAATGTTCACAATAAATATCTTCCATCTGCTGTTCAAAAGCACTGAGCCCAAAATTATTATTATTATTATTATTTTTATTGCAGTTTCTTAATCTATGGCGGTGGTTGCGTGAGCTCAATAAATATTTTGTTAGAATTCAAATTCTTAATGTTAAAAATAGCATGAAAGAAATCATGTAGAAGACACAATTGTTAAAAGCATAAAACAGTTTTTACCCCTCTCTCCTGAAAATCTTGCATTTTGGACTTAAGACATTTCAAAAGTTTGAACACAATCTCTTGTTTTATAGCCTCGCCATCGTAAATGAAACTGTCGGTAATGGAATCTCAAACAAACGTTGCCGCTTAAAAAAATAAATAAAACAATTTGCGATTAACTAAGCTTCGTTAATCTGAGCGAAAAGAAGTTAAGCTTAGCTAAGCTGCCGTAACTTATGTCTAAAGCTAATCTTGGCTAAGTTAAGCTGAGCCAAGCAAAACTGATCTTTGTTAAGCCCTAAAAGAAAAGATGACACAAGCCAGGTTCAGCCCAAAACAAAACACATTTTTTCAAAAGATTAAATGCGATGACATAACACTTTTTCACTTATTCATACTATACCAGCACACGTGCAAATGTCTCCATTCACTTTCAGGCCTCTCGCTTAATGTAACTCTCTCCCCCCCCCCCTCTCTCTCTCTCTCTCTCTCTCTCTCACTCTTCTCGCTCTCCCACTCTCCGTCCCCCGCTCTCTATTTCTCACTCTACCTTTCTCTCTTTTCATTTTCTCGTTCTGTCTCTATCTATCTATCTATCTATCTATCTATCTATCTATCTATCTATCTATCTATCTGTCTGTCTATTCATCTATCTATCTATCTATCTGTCTATTCATCTATCTATCTATCTATCTATCTTTCTATCTATTTATCTATCTATCTATCTATCTATCTGTCTATTCATCCATCTATCTATCTATCTATCTATCTATCTATCTATCTATCTATATCTCACATCCTCTCTTATCGACCCTCGTTCTATCTGTCTCCCTCTCCCAACCCCTACTCTCTGTCTGTCTGTCTGTCTGTCTGTCTGTCTGTCTGTCTGTCTGTCTGTCTGTCTGTCTGTCTGTCTGTCTTTTTCTCTTTCTCTCTCCGACTCTCTCTGTTTCTCTCAGTATTCGTTCTCATTCTCCCAAATCACCGTCCCTCCTCCTTCTCTCCATCTCCTCTCTCTCTCTCTCTCTCTCTCTCTCTCTCTCTCTCTCTCTCCTTCTCTCTCTCTCTCTCTCTCTCTCTCTCTCTCTCTCTCTCTCTCTCTCACCCCTCGTCTCCAGCCTTCCCCCTTCTCGCAAGATGCATGTCTATGCATGCCTCTCTACCCTTATTGTTCTTTCCCCCCATGCCCATTCTCTCTCTCTCTCTCTCTCTCTCTCTCTCTCTCTCTCTCGCTCTCTCTCTCTCTCTCTCTCTTTCTCTTTCTCTCTCTCACTCACTCTAACACATACAAGCAAACACACACACACATGCACACTATCCCTCTCTCATTATAATACATTGATGCTCACACATAAATTCATCTTGAGCCATCAGTGCCACAACGCGGAGAAAGTAGGCGCACGTCAGTGTTCGGATACATGGAGCTATTGGTGCCATCTTAAACCTTGTTTATTGAGCTGGCTTTTGGAGAAAGAAATGCTCACCTATCTCGAACAGAAGTCGAAATATTTGCGATTGGACGATGTAGTGGTCTCCTAGTTTCTGAAGGATAATAAGCGAGAAAATGGCCGCCAAACTGTGGTGGCTTCCAAAGCTTCAGGGTCCTGGAAAATAATCTTGCAAATCTACCATCTTTGTGCCTCTGAGTAACTCTTTTTCAGAGAGTTGAGCCCCATCTTGTCAAAATTCATTAACATTTTCCCGACGGAAAAAATGTCTGTGTTTTGGATTTTATAATTTTGACGAGCTCCTGATTTCCCCACAATGCTGCACACCTAAACAAGTATTCAGACAAACGTACGTTTTATGAGTACACACATTGTTGTGGTGCATTGAAGTTCATTGCAACACACTGAAAACAAAACCAATATAATTTGCCTTATATGGCCTCATACGATGGGACAGTATTTGAAATAATAGAGTAAACTAAATGATCAATAAAATACAACAAGCATAGGCAAAAGATTGAATTATAGCACACTGCATCAAAAGATAACGTGCAGCGGTTCCAAAACTAGAGGAGGAAAGCAATTAATCTGTTAGTTGCGAACTAACAAAGATGATAACCTCAAACTTAGTACAATGACGGAGATGATTTTGAGATCTTGCTTTCATTTTATCAACTTACACCCCCCCCCCCACCTTCACACCCGCTCCCCTCTTCCCTTCCCCTTTCTCTCCTTTCCAAAAGTATAATAGAATAAAAGCCACCCAAAATTCACAAAAATCCGCAAACAATACATTAAAAAAGGAGAAGTAAAAAATCTCCCCCAAGTCAAAACCTGGATAAAACATGGTATGCTTGTACAACCAATAACATGGATTCAAAAGGAAAAACGATATTGTCAAGAAAAGTTATAATACACTTTCGAGAAAATTATACTAAAATATAGTACAAGTTGCTCCTAGATAAGCTAAGAATTGAAAAAAGACAAAATCATGCTTAGATTAAATACAGCTATGTCTTTTCTCTGCCTTGTCTTTAAAAAAGTGTCCAATCGCCTTTCTTAAAAATGTAAGCGCTTCATTTTTGATAAGATGAAACAACCAGCTCATAAAATACAAAATCAATAGAAGAAAGACTAGATAAGAGTGGGAGAAATAAACCCAAGCGCCCTATTTCGCATTCTGGCCTGAAAAAAAAGGAATGGATTATGGCGAGAAGATTCGTTCGGATATTTCTCAGAACACTCAAACGGCACTTCCATTACTTTTTTTCACCTTCTGGTTTTTCAAATATTTCCATTGAGTATAGCAAAAGCTTTCCTCTCAGTTCCGAGAATATTGTCCAGTAACTGCCCAACGGAATCGTCCTCTTGAGACCTTTGTCTATTCGTCTCATGTCTGTCCAGGGTTAGCAATGTCGGTTCATTCACTGGATAGGCTGGGTAAGCTTTGTCATGCTTTGACGGGTGAAAGACCTTGGAGTTTTTGTACGACACGGACGCGTATATCGTGGGTCTTCTCTGGATACGTGATGGCAATGGTAAGGGTTGCCTTTTGTAGGTGTTGGTGTCTCTCTTGTGTCGAGAGGTCAGGGGAGATGAAGGCCACTTTGGACGATGTGGCGAGTTTTGTTGAATGTTGTCAACATTTGCTCCTACTTTAAGTCTTGATTTGGGTATTGGCAAGTGTGAATTTTCTTGCCGTGCTTTTAGAAAGTAAAAAGTATAACTAGGTTTCTTCACCTTCTCTGTTCTCCCTCTGTGATGTGTCCTTCTCGAGTTTAAAAGTTTTTGTAGCGTTTGCTGAGAGTGTGTAGAGGAAGGTGAGTTTGTAAAGTTACTCACAGAACTTGCCATTTCTTGGGGCACTCTCGCACCACTAGGATTTGCAACTTTAGATGTTTTCTTGTGGTTTACAAGACGTGGTTGGTGCACTTCAGAGATATCCTCGTGAAACCCCAGACCGTGTTTGAAAACAGTTGAAGTAGGATCATGTTTCTGTGACACAGAAGTGTGTAGGGCCCCTGGCCCTTTGAAAGGAAACATTTTTGGAGCATCAGCCTCTAGTCGCAAATCTGGGGGCCTTGCCTCTCCTGAATATAGCATGGGGTCGAATCGGATGAACAATGCTGGGGTTACCAGTGCAGCAAAGATCACTGGGAAATTGGCCATCTGAAAAAAAAATCATCGGATAGATTATAATCATAAGTGTGTAATAATAATAATAATAATAACAACACAACAACAATAATAGATAAACAATTATAATAAAAATGTGAGGCAGCGTGGTGGAATCAGGCTCTCGTCAAAATAATCAAAGTGAAGGAACTTGCATTTTTCCGCAGGCTTGTGAATTTTTATCAAATTTTTGTTTTTCGGCTCAACGCCTTTCATGCCCATTAAAAAACTCATTCCTGAGTGGAATTTTACTGAAAAGCCTTGCCTAAGGGCACAAAAATGACAATTTTCAGTTGCCACGGACTCTTAAACTAAGGAAATAACTAATCTTTGGCGGCCATTTTCTCACTAATTTTACCTCTGAAAACAGGTGACCCTCACCTCCTCCTTTTGCAAATATCTCGACTTGTATTCAAGATAAATGGATATTTTTTCCTCCAAATAAAGACAAGTGAACAAGCTTTAAGATCATATCAATAACTCTACATGCCCAAAAATTGACGAGAGCCTGATTCCACCACGCTGTCTCACAAATAGTGATAATAATAATAGGTACACATAATAATAAGAATAATGATAAAAATAAAAACAATAATAACAATGATGACAATGAAAATAATAATAATAATAATAATAATAATAATAATAATAATAATAATAATAATTTGTACAGCGCAAATTCCCGCACAACAGCACGCTCTATGCGTTTCATAATCTACGCCAGCAGATCTAATAGCATTCTGAAACAATCTCATTTTCCTAGGAAGCGTACAGTGCAAGCTGCCATTTTAAAGGTGCCAAAACACTAACATATTGACAAGATCGTTCGCTGTCTATCGTCAGGTACCAATTCCCACCTAGGTGAAGAGAGGAAAATTCGTATAAAATTCCTTTTCCAGGGACACGACGTCGAACCTGAGGCTCGAACCCCCCGAACACGAAACCTACCGATTACTAATCCATAAGGCTACCGATGCCACATACATGTACATACTTTCATGAAGCAGGACCTACCTGCAGTAACGTATCAATACCTGTCCTGGCCCTGCATTGGCCCACCTGCTGCCCCAGACGCTCACGTTGAGGGGGTTCCCGTTGTAATACCGGGTGCCCATGGGCATAATCGGGTCGGGCCGGGTCGGTTAGCTAGCCAGATTGAGGGCGCAAAGTGGCTATTGTGGCATGAACAGATCGCCCACCTCTTCGTCTAAAAAACAAACGAGTTTGTTTTCGTTTTTTGGTTGTTTTTTTTTAGGCGACGAGTCGGGCGATCGACCCGACCCGACCCGACCCGACCCGATCCCATCCGCAATAGGAATCCGGTGTCCCATCTGTTTATTTTTTGCTTACCACTTGGCCGCGGATAAACACATTTGTCATCCTGTATGCAGGTGGTGTTTGTTTGTTTGTTTGTTTTGTACGTGTTTTACGACGCTCGCCACTGCATAAGGGCAATATATGGTCGCGTGGGACACAAGAAACATTTTCAGTAGGTAGGAAATTTTGAAATTTGCCCGGATGGCGGCGGAAGCCTGCTCTTATCAGTTTCAGATAACCAAGGGATCTTTAACGTGAGCTACTTGCACATGGGACCTCCGAGATTTTTCACCCTTCTCCGAGAATGTTAAGTGTAGATCTTTCCTACCTTATCAGGGTTGTGGCTGAAAGGCAGCAGTAAGAAGGATCAAAGGAGTAGCAGTACAAAAAAAGGCTGCAGAAATAGTCAGAAGCCCAGAGGAGGCGGCAAAGAAGGTGAAGGGGAGGGGCAGAATGGGGAGATGAAAGTAGACGAAACAACATTGTTAGAAAACAGGAAGGAATTCGAACCTATGACCTATTGAATGAGAGGCGAACATGTTAACCTCTCGACCACGAGAGCCTCCTCATGGGGTGTGACAAGTCATTGTCTCTGTTTTAAGCTGTGGTCTGGAATTCTTTATTGTTCTTTTTCTTTTGATGTAGGTGCTGTTGCGCCCCCATCGACACCATTTAGATCCTTTAGAAGACGAGCTTACAATTACAACCCTGTCTGTCAGGGTCAAAACGGGCTGAGAGGGATACACGCCTGACGAAAGACAGAGATATTCGATGGAAATTTTCTCCGCACTCAGGAAACGAACTCGGGTCTCCTGCGTGAGACAACGAAGCGCATAACCACTACAGCACAGTTTCAAATTGTTAACGGTATCTCCGAGAGAAGAGAAATATGCCATCAAAAGGATTACGGCTGTCTGGTTCACCGGAAAATCAGGACAACCAAATAGAAGCAACACAGGGAAAAAAAGAAATAAAACTTAACCAGTGGCACTCTCCAACCACCTACTGCAACGTCGGCATCTGAGACCTGCTGCCAACTGACTCAGTAAACACTCGTGAGTAAGGAGAAGTCTAATTTTACGCTCTCTCTCTCTCTCTCTCTCTCTCTCTCTCTCTCTCTCTCTCTCTCTCTCTCTCTCTCTCTCTCTCTCTCTCCCTCTTTCTCTCTCTCTCTCTCTCTACACGCACACACACACACACACACACACACACACACACACACACACACACACACACACACACACACACACACACACACACACCTTTTCCTGGATAGTACTTATTGTTTTTTTCCAAAAAAGTAAAACGAGTTGGTAGACCTTCACTGAAAGAAATAACATATGAGCCTTTGATACTGATTACGTAACGATTGCCATCATATATTATTATGCAAAATAAGCAACAATCTAGTTATAGCAGTCTATAGAATTGTAAATTATAATAGCATGATGGTAACTTAACAGTTAACAAAATTCTCACCTCAAAATAGACAAGTCTTAAAGCCCAGTTGGAATAACTAGAACAGAACATGAGCATCTTTGTGAATAGCGCGATCCAGCACAGTGTTTGCAACGATGGCATTATTTTCAACAAAACCAGCGTCACAATCAACAACAACAAAAAACAACAGGAACAGCTACAAGAACAGCAATAATAACAGAATAAAAAAAATCATAGCTGCTTTGTGATTGAATGTCTACAACTGACTGCTTGGATTATAATTGATAACACATGTTTAAGAACGTCTGTCAGGAGTGCATAGAATCGGATGATTCTTATCTTTTTATGTTTATGTCTGCCCTCTTGCTTTTTTTCTGTACAAGATAACAATATTTCAAGACTTGTACTTCACCTTACTCCATAACAACAGTAGTTAACAGAATTATCGTTTAGAGAACAATGGCACAAACACATTCATACGAACTCCAATCAGTAAGAAATGCAATCCTTCAATTAGTGAAAATGTTTATAACTTCATTTACCCCTAGTGTGTCCTTTGACATTTTCGTTCTCTCCTTCATCTTTACCCGCAGCTCTTAGCCAAGTTCTCCGCCTTTGAAATCACTAACTACAGGCCATGAAAGCTGTTCACTCTACAGCGAACAAAAAAGGAAGACTCTCTAAGCTTTGCATATTTAGGAACAAACTTTCTCTTCATAAAAAATACTGCCAGTCACACACTGGAACATTAAGTAAAAAGAATGCAATGTATTCGTCTCAACAAGGAAATCAATAGATTCTGCACTTACATCATTCCAGAGTCAGTAATCTATTACGAACCTTCCGTCAAAATATATTATATTTGCTTCTGTTGCTAATTTCTTGCTAGCTAGTCATGTCATCACTGTATGCCATGAAATGATTTTTAGGAATGAACACCGATCACTACTGAGTAGACCTATTTGAAGGTCTTGTTTAAAAAAAGTTAACGGTATTTCGAACACACACAAAAAATATTAGTTCCAAAGTGGAAAAACCAAGATAGAATGGTCGAACAACCAATAAAGATGACGCCCACAGGCTGGCGTTGTGGTGATTAAGACCTACCGCAATTCATGGTGAAATAAAACGAGTCGAGACGAGACTTTCCGGTTCTTGATCTTGTAAAACGACAACACCTGTGATGATCATACCCAGCCCTCCGCATTGTCATAAGTCAGACAGCCACGCTGTTTAAACACAAAGTTACAGAGCAGCCGGCCATAACGTCTAGGGATGCCCCAGGACGCACTGGCGTCGGTAGACGTCAGTTTTACAGCATCCTCCCCGCGGATTATGGGATTGGTGTCACAATCTGACTTCTATTGGACCACACAAATACACGGACACGAAGCTACAGGACGTGGTTGGGCCACTCATTTGCCACCGTTGATGGCGCATGAAATTTGAAGGTTACGCGAATAAAAACGTCATTTGCTATGCAAAGTTGTCTACGCTCTTAAGGATGAATGAGGTATTCGAGGTTCAGAATCAAAACAGGCTCTAAATTTAAAGTCCCTATTAAAATACCTCCTCTCCTTACTGCCCCTATTCTTGCTTGGGACCAAGAGGACCGGATCTTAAACAGCTTTAATGAGCCTAATTGAATCTACAATAATTGCAATAATAATTTCTATAGCTTACGTTGGACCAACCGAGGAAAAAAAACATAGAAGGCAGTCAATTGTCTTAAATGTCAGTGTTTGTCACTGAAAACTCATAACAATACCATAATCGTTTTATATTCTAGAATTATTTTGGCCAGACAGCAAGTAAGATGGGAAAAGATTGAAAAGATACGTGTATGCTCTTCACACGTAGACCAAACGATGTACTTTGGTGAAAATGTGTAATAATATTTTTCTGGAATAATAAGGGGACAAAACAGTCAGCAACGCACAGACCACGGAAGACCTCAGAACAATACGAACAAGTCGTATTACACACGATTAAGGGTTTCTTTTTGACACCATCTCTATAATTCCCTGGGAATGTCTAAAGCAAAGATATTTTGAATCAGAAAAATGCAACAACAACAACAACAAAAAGTAGGGAGTTACAAGGGAAGGTACAAATCTAACAACATAATATTTGATTTTGTCGACATACTCTTTGCTTGCTCTGAGGCAATCATGGTAACATTTTTCATCTGAACAAAAGCAAGAAGATAGGAAAATTAGATACAAAATAATTCCCCAAAATGGAAAAAAAGTTATTCAATTAACTTGCAAACCAAAAAATATTACATTGCAATAAAAATCTAAAACAAAATTACTAGAACTGAAAAACATTTCATAAACTGCCCCTAGACATACTTTTCTATCCGACATTTTTTAAAACACAGCTTAATAATACAAGTATGAATTGTGCATAAACTAACAAACCAAATAAAAATACCAATAAAAAACGAACAAACAGAAGGCTTACCCCCCACTGCAACCCTTTAAAAAAGCTAAAAAAACTGAATTAAAAATTGAATAAAAACGAAACTAGAACAGTAACCTAAAATGAAAAAAAACACCCGTTAAAAAATCCCCCTACTCCCCCCCCTCCCGCCCTCTGAGCACAGTATTTCTCACATGCTTTAATCAAATAGCCAGCTCGTGTATTGCCAACTTTAAAATGATTTGATTCCTTTCGTTATTTAGGATTATTGGTATCTAGAAAACCAAAAGCGCAGAGATTTAGAAATCAAAATTAAGTGGGATCATAATTTTTTCCGCGCCTTACAAGGACTATATTATTTCAACAAAGCCTAGAATCGAGAAATGAGGAAAAAACATTATCTGCTTTGTGTGTCCAACGCTGTGGCAAATGCCCAAAGAGCCAAGAAGGAAACAACAATGATGGGTAGAGTTATTTTTTTAAATGACTGTCAATCAAGAGCACAAAAAAAATTCTTTTCACACCTCTTTTGACTCACCTTGCATGCTATCTTATATTCTGAGACTTCTTTGCATATTACCTTCACATTTGGCAAGTTCACAACAGTAACGTAATGATAAATCTGTGAGCGCTACTTACCATTTTATAAATCGTGGGTGGTTTCCGTATTTAGGACGTCAAATATACACACATTTAATTTTGATAAAAACTTGCTCTCACATTTGCTTCTACAGTAATCAAACAAAGCAGTCCCGAGAAGACTAAATTCAAACTCAATTCCCTCGCGAATGGAGCATCGACAGGGTGGCACATCAACATTGTTACCAAGAGTCGAAGCGATCTTTCAAATACAACTTCAACACGGGCGTGTGTTGTTGTTCTCTTGTTTTCATTCTCAGTTATGCTGACTCGTGAGATTCTGAATGCAAAGCAACAACAGCACGAGAACAGAAGTTAAGATAAAACGCTACAGAGAAAGGAGAGAGAGAGAGAGAGAGAAAGAGAGAGAGAGAGAGAGAGAGAGAGAGAGAGAGAGAGAGAGAGAGGGAGAGAGAGACAAAGAGACAGAGAGGGGCAGAGAAACCAAAAAAAAAAAGAAGAAAAATAAAAGAAATCCTTAGAAAAAATAGCCCAAAAAATGTTGAAGTAACAGCTTAGCAATACACGCCTAACTCCATCAAGAAACAGTTTTTTTGCGGGAGCCCGTGTCACGACGGTAGAGATGGTGGCTTATCGTGCATGGAAAAACATCGGTGGTACCTATTCATTCATGACTTGCGGGCCGGAGAAATCCAGTAAAGTTTTTTCCTCTTCGGTATAAATACTCAGGTAGTCCGGACCCGAAGGAGAGTGCGCGCAGGTAAGGACAAGAAAGCGGCCGGCTTTATTCAGACTGGACTTTGCAACCAGTTGACTTTTTAAACAGTGGTCATAATCTTTCTTGGGCTCTCAGCGCCGTAAACGGGCTTTTGGGCTGAGAGCAATCCCCTCATCACGACTTGAAGACGTGGTGGTTTTCTCTTTGATTTTGAAATAACACGAAATTACTGTAATCCTTTGGGTATTGGAGCAGATGGAGGGTATGGTTAAGTTGCAATGAAGCGCAAATTATGCTCGCCGTATTCTCACACTTCAGGGTGTGTTTATGTACTTACGTAGAGAGGTAGAACCTAAAAATACTATTTTGAGAGTTATTTTGGAAGTATTCGCTCTTACTTCGACCTCACCTTTTACGCAGACATACCCACTCCCACCCACACAAGTTTCTCTCTATATTTTCTTTTCTTCTTTCTCCGCTTATATCCTTGACAGCGTACATATCAATTTTTAGACACAGCTAACATGTCTGTACACACGGACACACACCAACACACAAACACCCCACGCAACACATACACACAAGAATACCCATCTTTCTGTCTTTCTTTCTCCCCTCCTCTCTCTCTCTCTCTCTCTCTCTCTGTCTCTCTCTCTCTCTCTCTCTCTCTCTCTCTCTCTCTCTCTCTCTCTCTTTCTCTCTGCTGTTTTCCTATTTTTCTGTTAGTCTACATTTATAGAAAATATGTTTCAACATGCACCTACATACGTACGAACACATTTTATACTCCCATATACAAACACACCACACACACAGACATACACACACAAACATAATATAATATGCGCACATATACACGTATACACATAGGCACATACACACAAACACACAAACATACATATACACTCTCGCACATAACAAACATACATATTATTTATGCGCACACGGAAACACACACACACACACACACACACACACACACACACACACACACACACACACACGCGCGCGCGCGAGCGCGCACGAACACTCACAGACGCACGAAGACACACATACATACACACATACGAAGGCATATACACACAAAAAGACACACGTACACACACACTCGACCACACACACACACACACACACACACACACACACACACACACACACACACACACACACACACACATGGACACACCCGCGCGCGTGCACACACACATGGACACACATACACACACACATACACACACACACACAAACACAAAGACACACATGCACCCACACGCACACACATACACACACATACACACCCACACACTCGCACACACACACACACACACACACACACACACACACACACACACACACACACACACACATACACACATTCACTTACATAAACGTACCGGAGCTCTTACTCTCACTCAGAAATACACTCAGGACTCACAGTTTGCGAGGGTCATAGGAAGAGAGTGCGTTCAGGTAAGAGCCATCAAGCTGAACATTTGAAGCTGACTTCGCCGCCATCGCAACCGGTGACTTTTTAACTCTTTTGAACACAACGAAAACGTTGTCTAACCAACCAGCGGACCAAAGGTAATTTTGTAGTACATTTTTAACCACATTGTGCCAATGCACGTTGCACAAAAGCACAGATTACGCGTACTATTAACAACCTGACTATCAATTAAGCAATAAAAATAACTATAATTGTTTTTCTTTTCCTCCATTTATTGATACGCAATTTATGGGTGGTTGGTGGGTGCTTTGGTTTAGTTTGCTCCTTCTTTCCTAACAAATATCTCTCGTCCTTATCTCCCCTCCATTTTTGTGTTTGTTACTCTTTTGCAACATCTCAAATCTTTGGCACTTCTATGACATAACTGTGTTGTAAGGGCCGTAAAACTCTTTCTAAAACCAAAGTAAAGAAATACAGCTTTGTATACATTTCATTTTACTAACTAGTTTTATTCTTCTTCCAACAGGAAGTGTGATGAGTAGCCACATTGGCTGGGTTTTCTTTTTGTGTGTTTTTTTTTTTGGGGGGGGGGGGGGTTGGGTTATTTTGGATGTTCTCTTCGTCAGATTACGAGTGTTTACTTTAGTTTTAGTAAACGTTTTGCTGCACTTGCAACACAATAGGGTCATATAAGTGCCGAAGATTAGAGTTATCACAAGAGAGTTAATGCAAAAAAGAAGGAGGGGAGATCAGGACAATAGATGTTTGATAGGATAGAAGGACCAAACCACACCAGAGCACCCATCCACCTCCCACTACGAGTGTTTACGAATTTGAAAGAATTGGTGTAAATTAAACGGGTTAAATAGTTTGCATGAAACATAGATATAAATCATATGTTATTGTGTAATGCCAAGAGCTACCAAGGAATAACCGCTATAAAAGTAGTCTATATCATTATCTATTATTTTTACCTTATATCATAGCACGCATACTGTTGCGAGCTTTTTAAAAGTTTCAGATGAAGTAAACAGAACTTAAAAGTTAACTCTGAACTTATTTCCTTTCGAAGTTCCCCAAAATAGCTTGTCTTCAGGCGTTGACAACTACAGAACGCTGGCCCCCAAAGAGTTAAACAAAGGTCATAATCTTATTTGGGCTCTCACAACAGTAAAAGTTCTGTTGGATTTGAGTGCAAACCCCTCCATACTAGGGGTTCGCGGCTTTCTCTTTGATTTTGAAATAAATGAAGAACGCAGTAATCCAGCAGGTATTTATGACGACGGAAGGTGCTGTAAACGCGTTGCTGTTCTCATACTAGATAGATTACATTCCAAGGGGGAAAATAGAAATATTATTGTGTGTCCCAAAAAAGTATGAGACTATTCGATTCTTTAGAAGTATAAGGAAATATGACTATGACCTTTACCTCTGAAGTCTTTTCGCTACTCCTCTCTTTCTCTCATTCTTTCTTTTTTTTTTTTTTTTTGTTTGTTTGTTTGTTTGTTTGTTTGTTTGTTTCTTTCTTTCTCTCTTTCCTTCTTTCGTTCTTTCTTTCTCTCTCTCTTTCTTTCTTTTCTTCTTTCTTTTTTCTATCCGTGTCCTGATTTTGGTGTCGATATTTGTAGGTTACGTAAAATGTGTTGACATGGTGTAAATTGTTAAATGTGTTTCAAGAATAAAAAAGAAAGAAATATTTAATTTAAGATACTGATGATGATGCTGATGATGATGATGCTGCTGCTGCTGCTGATTCTTCTTCTGCTGCTGCTGCAGCTGATGATACACTTTCTTTATTTCTTCGTTTTTTTGTTTTTTCTTTTATTTGTTTCATTCTTTGTTTCTTTCTGACTGTTCTTTCTTTCTTTCTTCTTTCTATCTCTCTATCTCTGTCTCTCTCTGTCCTGTCTCTCTGTCTCTCTGTCTCTCTCTCTTTCTCTCTCTCCCTCTCTCTCTCTCTCCCATCTCTCTATTTTCCTTTTGCCCCCGCATTAATACATTCACGCACTCACACAAACACACATATAAAGGGGTTAGACACATGTGCATGCACACACTCAAGTACCCCTTCTCTCTGTCTGTCTTGTCTGTCTGTCTGTCTGTCTGTCTGTCTGTCTGTCTGTCTGTCTGTCTGTCTGTCTGTCTGTCTGTCTGT
>NW_004797854.1:420077-422529 GCF_000002075.1 Aplysia californica | reverse complement strand
GTTAAGACCTTGTTGTATTTCCCCCAAAAATATATATTTCACAGTTCAACGTTTCGCCAATAAGGCTTCATCAGGAACATAGTATTTGAGAAAAATAAATGGGTGATGACGCCACAGCAACAAAGTGTTCACTATAAGTTACGTATTGGTGTGGTTTGGACAATATCGGAAATATCATCATCATCATCATCATCATCATTGCATTTCTCACACCATTCATCAGGGTATTGGCCACGAACAAACACTTTCCACCTTTCTCCATCCTCATGATGTTATTTCATGTCTTCCAATCTTTCTGTACATCTACTTCTGTGACTTTTTTCCAGGTTCCACGTGGTCTTCCCTTTTATCTTTTACCGTGAGGGTTCCAAATCAGCACTATCCTTGTTATGCAGCTGCATGACTTCTTGAGAGTATGTCCAATCCCCACTGTACGAGCAGAAATATAATGTTTTTAGCTGCCCGCTGCTCACCGAGCTGGATCTAGCACTGTTGACTTCATGCAATCGTTTCATAGGATCATCACAAGCCTAATGTTTCGCGGTTTCAAGAGTCTCACTATGTCAGGCAATCTGTTTTCCACTGAGATGTTTTGAGTTCAGAGATATGGGCAGTGTTATCCGAGACGATTTCCTGTTTAAGACCGACCGAACTAGAAAATAAAATGATAGTATCATAAACAGGTTAAACTTTTTGACTCACTGCCCACTCGCTACTTCAGAATAACAAAGTTCTGTCTGACATTTTAGCCGTTTTGAGCTACTGCGACCAGAGGTCAGAAACTAAAATAATGTTCTATCTGCTCTATCAAAATCGTAAGATGATTCGGAGTCGTTATCAAGATATTCAAAGAATTGCGTTCGGAAAAGCTTGACATGTTTGAAACTCAAACATTTTTAAAGGCAAAGTTCTCGAAACTAGGTACTGAGTAATAGAGCTTTGTAATTCTATGGTAACGCACTGTCTTCATCTCTATCTATCTATTTTCTCATCAGTCTTCTAAGAATAAACATCTATGTTGTCTACTTGCCATTTATCTTAACTCTTGAGTTATTGTATATCATTTACAGCTATTTACATGTGTGAAAAGTTAACAAAAAATCGCGGCCTAATCATAGTTCTACTTCCGTTGTTTTTTCTTCTATGAGTTTTTGGACCGCTGCGTTTAACCTTCATCTTCAATATGAAAGAGTCAAGTGGATTCTACGTCGTGAGCCTTAAAAACTCCCAAAGCAACCCAAGTTCAAGTATAATCCGTTTATGATTCGAGGCAGTATCCAGCATAATAATACGTATGGCATCATGGTAAATCCAGGCGCTCGTCAAAATAATGAAATGGAAGAAAGCGCAATATTTTCGCCTGTTGGGCTGGGTTCATTTATTTTTTTTTTCCCATTTTCTCTTTCTTTTTTTTACATGAAGTGGAGGGAGTCCTTCAATCGGAAATATCACGACTTCAGTTCAAGATATTTTGTTATTTTTTCACAAAAGCCAGACAAATAAATACACTTTAAGATGTCTTCGTATGCCCCAAAATTGAAAGCCGCCTGATTTCACCTTGACCTGACACAATATTTATCTGAAATAACGGTGCACTCCGATCTCAACTCTGCGATAGAACGCGTAAATAAATCTTGGTGTTTCCAAGGCCATCCACCTTTGAACGCAACCAAATTTGTCATCCAGCATCACAAACCTCACTATAACTCCGCTCCTATCTAACCTATTTGCATAAAATGGACACCAAACTGTGGAGAACAGAATTATTCTTGCAATAAACATACAGTTTTATTATGGTTACGGCGGATTGGCTGGGGTTTGGTAGATTTTTGTTATGACAGTAAACAACAGAGCTGTGCTATGCGCCAGCTGAACTGGCTCGTAATTTTTTTTATTTTTTTTTAATGAAGTGTTTTATAGCACTCGCAACCGCATGAGGTCATAAGAGCGCACGGGACACATTAAACAATTTCAGTTGACAGGAAATGTTGAACTTTGCCAAAGTGGTTGCTGAAGCCTACTCATATCGATTTTCTGTAACCAAGGGATCTTTAATGTGCGCAAATTGCAGACGGAACCTACGAGATTTTTCGCCCTTATCCGAGAAGGCTAGGTGTTAGACCTTACCTACCATAAAATCAGGGGTGTGGCTTAAAGACAGAAGTAATAAGGAGCCAAGGAGAAGCAGTAAATAGGCTGCTGAAATAGCCAGGAGCCCAGAGGAGGGGGCAAAGCAAGCGAGGGGTTGGGGGCAGAAAGTGGGGACAAAAGAAGACGACAGGACATTGGTACAGAGCAGGAAAGGGTGTGAAGGAGAACATTTTAGAGAAGAAAAATGTTCGTCGCTATCCGCATTCGAACCCGAAAAGCTATTGAATAAGAGGCATCTCCTCTCCCAATAGGGAGCAGGTCGGAGATGGACATGTCAAACATCCTAAAGAGGTTGTGGGGG